>NC_080546.1:3973519-4021019 GCF_028640845.1 Ahaetulla prasina | reverse complement strand
AAAATGGATTGATGAAGAGAGAGAGTTATGGATGAATGAGGAGAGAAAGAGAGAGAGAGAGAGAGAGAGAGAGAGAGAAAGAGATGGATGGATGGATGGAGAGATGGATGGATGAATGGAGAGAGAAAGAAGAGATGTGGATGAATGAATGAGGAGAGAGATGACAGAGATAGATAGGGATAGATGGATAGGTGGATGGACGGAGAGATGGATGGATGAAGAGAGAGAAAGAGATGTGGATGAATGGATGAATTAGGAAAGAGATGATGGAGATAAATAGATAGGGATGGATGGATTGATGCATGGAGAGGTGGATGGTTGGGTGGATAGATGCAAGGGTGGATGAAAGGATAGATAGATACATACATACATACAAAGATAAATAGATAGGGATGGATGGATGGGAGAGTAGGTAGATAGATAGATAGATACATACATACATACATACATACATATATACAAAGATAAATAGGTAGGGATGGATGAGAGAGTAGATAGATAGATAGATAGATAGATAGATAGATAGATAGATAGATGATATACACATACGTATGTGATGCGGTGGCTCAGGGGCTAGGACGTTGAGCTTGTCAATCGAAAGGTCAGCAATGGTTCGAATCCCTAGTGCTGCCATGTAAGGGGGTGAGCTCCCGTTACTTGGCCCAGCTTCTGCCAACCTAGCAGTTTCGAAAACATGTAAAAATGCAAGTAGAAAAAATAGGGACCACCTTGGTGGGAAGGTAACAGCATTCTGTGCGCCTTTGGTGTTGAGTCATGCCGGCCACATGACCACGGAGACGGCTTCGGAAAGTGCTGGCTCTTCGGCTTTCAAACGGAGATGAGCACCGCCCCCTAGAGTCGGGAACGACTAGCACATATGTGCCAGGGGAACCTTTACCTTTACCTTTATACACATACGTAGGTAGGTAGGGATGGATGGATGGATGGATGGATGGGAGAATAGATAGATGATAGATAGATAGATAGATAGATAGATAGATAGATAGATAGATAGATAGATAGATAGATAGATAGGATATACACATACATATATACATACAAAGTTAGGTAGATAGGGATGGGTGGGTGGATGGATTATTTGATGGATAAATGAATGAATGGCTGGATAGATGTAGAGATAAAGTGATAGTTGGGTAGGTAGATAGGTTGGGAGAGAGATGACTAGAGAGGGTATATGGTGTGCATGAAAAATGACATCAGTTGGAAACGTGACAAGGTTGAAGACCTTCGTTTTGTTGGAAACATCTCAAGGGAGCTTGGAAGCTCCGCTTCGGCCTCCTTCCCACACTCAACTGGGCATTCCTCTTGGTTCCCCGGTTGGCTCCATTACCCACCTAGTAGATAACAAAGGAGATGGCAAAAGCCTGCAAGAGAGGAAGGCAGATTCCATAATCCACGGCATTCTGGCTGTCTTCTGATGCCAAGATGGCTGGCGGCCCATTACCGGGGACTGCGCGATCCTCTCTTTGATCCCAGCCGGCCTCGCTGTTAGTGCCACTTTTTAAACAATTGTACATTTACAGCACAATTATACATTTATAATTAGATAAGATCTAAAAGTATTTTAAATAAATAAAGCCGTAGTCCTTCAGGGAGAGCCGAGTCTTCCCAAGGCAACAAGATTGGCAGTAGAAAAGGCCTTTTTTTAAAAAAAAAACAAAAAACAGATTCCCAAGGACCTTTTAATAATCCTCTTTTTTATTTTTGCTGCTGTCCTTAAGGTTTTTATCTCCATGACATGTTTACGTTTTCCTTTCATCTCTCTTTTCAGGTTTGCGCCTCTTTTAAACAATGGTTGTCTTCAATTGATTGTATTTGTGTGTGTGTGTGTGTGTGTGTCTGTATGTGTTTAAAATAATGATCTGCGTGGATTTTATTTATATTTTCAGCTGCGTGGGGGGGATTAATCGGTCTTGACAATCGAGGAATTAAATGTTGAATAGTGAAATATGACTTTAGAACCACATGAAGTCAACAGTCAGCTATTGCGCAACGGGAAATAATGGAGATACACCTGAAGGCTGCAGATAGGCCTCGACTTACAACAGTTCATTTAGTGACCGTTTGACGTTACAGCGACACCGAATAAAGAAACTTGTCAACATGTTTTCATATTTACGACCGTTAAATGAATCTGGCTTCCCCATTTATTTTGCTTGCCAGAAGGTCGCAAAAAGGGGATCACGTGACCTCGGGACACTGCGGCCGTCATATATACGAGTCAGAAGCCAAGCGGCTGAATTTTGATCGCGTGACCACCGGGAGGCTGCAACGGTCGTAAGTGTGAAAAACGGTTCCTAAGCCCCTTTTTTCAGTCCCGTTGTAACTTTGAACCGTCACTAAATGAACGGTGGTAAGTCGAGGACTACTGTATTAGGCACCTTTGCCAGTGTGATGATGTATGAAAAAACAGGAGGAAGGAAGGAGGAAGGAACAGGAGGAGGAAGTTTATTCATTAAATATTTGTTTTATTTCATTTAATTAGGGGCCAGATTTTCCAAACGTTGTGTTTGAGAGCGTATTCATTTACTTCCCCATGTGTCTTGAGTGAGAATTTTGGGGGGGGGGGAAATACATTTTTGGTTTATGTCTTCTAAGCTTGTTTGGGACTTAATGCAAACCGTTGATTATTAAACTCTCTGAGCAAAGATTTAAGGATAGGCATCAGGCAGAGTTATAATTGCAATCGCAATAGTTAATTTTGTTTTTCTTTTTTTTTACAGATTGCATTTTCACAGCACAGTAACTTTATGGATCTGGTGCAGTTCTTTGTCACGTTTTTCAGGTACGGTAGCACGACACCAAATTATTATGTTCTTATTATATCAGGGGCGGGCAATTAATTTTCCTGAGGGGCCACGTGAAAAATTGTGAGCGGTTCTGAAGTTACATTGACGTGTACTGACGCACATAAATTGAAAAAATATATATATATATATAGCTGTCAGCGTCTTCAACATACAAGGTTGCCCTTGACGTACGACCACAATTGAGCCCCAAATCTCTGTTGCTAAGCGAGACAGTTGTTCAGCATGTTTTGCCCCATTATACGACCTTTCTTGCCACCGTTGTTAAGTGAAACACTTCAGTTGTTAAGTCAGGAAGACGGTGGTCAAGTGAATCTAATTTCCTCATTGACTTTGCTTGTCAGAAGGTCGCAAAAGGGAATCACTGTGACCGTCATAGAGATGAGTCAGCGGCCAAGCGTCTGAATTTTGATCACATGAGAACATCCTCACATGGGTTCTTTTCTGGGGGAAAGAAAATACAAATAAAAAATAGTGGGTTGAACCAAGGTCAACCTGTAAGGCCACCTCTTTCGCGGATTAAAGACTATCCGAGTTGAAAGGGGCCTTGGAGGTCTTCTAGTCCAACCCCCTGCTCAAGCAAGACACCCAATACCATTTCAGACAAATGGTTGTCTAGTCTTTTCTCTAAAAGCTTCTGGTGATGAAGCGGCCACAATCTCTGGTGGCAAGCGGTTCCACTGATTAATTGTTCTTCCCGTTAGGAAATTTCTCCTTAGTTCCAGGTTGCTTCTCTTCCTTGGTTAATTTCCATCCGTTGGTTCTTGTCTTTGTCTTCGGGTGGTATAGACGGTCTTCAACCTTGGCAATTTTAATACAATTAGTCGGGCTTGCCCAGTCACCACCCCCCTTTTTAACACTCTTCCCTCTTCTACTTTCTTCTACTTTCCAGACCTTCGTCTCCTTCTCTTATCTACATCCTCTCCTCCCTCCACCCTACACCTTCCTTCTCCCTCTTCTACCCCTCTTCCTTCCTCTTCTCCTCTTTCCTACCTCCTACTCTCTCTTTTCTCCCTCCCCACCGTTCTAAAATGGTAACTGGGCAGACCCGACCCTGCATTAATTATATTTAATTGTATATAACTGTACATTGGATGAACTATTTGATATGATTGTAAAAATAAAACTTTATAAAACCTTGGCAATTTTAAGACTTGTGGACTTCAGCTCCCAGAGTTGATGTCCACAAGTCTTAAAGTTGCCAAGGTTGGAGACCCTAAGTTTAGAGAACATATGGACTCCCTCTTCTTTGTGGTCCTTCACAACTCAGATATTCTGCGATTCTACCGTCCTCGCCTTAATTGTGGGAAATATAGGACGATATGCCCGCTTCTGTGTTGGCATTTTATATTTTAATATACTAGTCCAGCGGTCTGCAAACTTGGCTCCTTTAAGACTTGTGGACTTCAACTCCCAGAATTCCCCAGCTGGCCCTGAGGATAATTAACCATGGCAGTGCTGGGCTGGGGAATTCTGGGAGTTGAAGTCCACAAGGCCTTCAAGTGGCCAAGGCTGGAGGACCCCCACTGAACTAGACCAATTCAAAATCCCGATGCTTTTGACAAGGTGGCCATAGCTCTGCCCTCCTGCTATTTGTAGCCACGCTGATGATGACCAATCTAAAATAAAATCTCCACCAGCTTTGGTGCACTCAACGGAGAACCGCTGCCTCCTTGTGGCAAGACTGCAAAAAAAAAAAAAAAAATAGGTGCAGGACCATGCAAATACATCCAGTTGGGTGCCCTTAAGAGAAATCACCTCCTTAGCATTGGAGAACAAGTTTCCCAAGATAAGAACCAAAATTAAAATTAAGGTGTTTTTAATGGCAAATGGAAAAGGAGAACATGTCGAAGTCTTCTACGGCATTTAAATTAAATTTATTTGAGGAGTTCAATCATGCCCGGCTGTTGGAAAATAAGTGCATAGGTAGCAAAGTCTTTTGTAACCATACATATGTTGCCGCTGTAGTTACAAACCTATCCTTGCTTATGGCATTAGATGTATATCTACAAGGCAGCCAACTTGGTCTAGGGGCTAAGGCACAAGGCTAGAAAGTGGGTGAGTTCTAGTTCTGCCTTAGGCATGAAAGCTAGCTGGAAGACTTTGGGCCAGTCCCTCTCTCTTAGCCCAACTCACCTCACAGGGTTGTTGTTGCGGGGAAAATAGGAGGAGGAAGGTGTGTGAGATATGTTCACTGCCTTATTTATAAAAATAGTAAAGGCGATGATAGTTTTTTTTTTATTTGCATTTATATCCCGCCCTTCTCCGAAGACTCAGGGTGGCTTACAGTGTGTAAGGCAATAGTCTCATTCTATTTGTATATTATATACAAAGTCAACTTTTATTGCCCCCAACAATCTGGGTCCTCATTTTACCTACCTTATAAAGGATGGAAGGCTGAGTCAACCTTGGGCCTGGTGGGACTAGAACCTGCAGTAATTGCAAGCAGCTGTGTTAATAACAGACTGCATTAGTCTGTTGAGCCACCAGAGGCCCAGAGATGATAGATAGATAGACAGACAGATAGATAGATAGATAGATAGATAGATAGATAGATAGATAGATAAAGACAGACAGAGACAATGGGTAAATGATGATGGATGGATGGATGGATAGATAATTGGTAAATGGTGAGTGAATGAATCGGTAGCTAGAAAGAGACATAGACAATGGATAAAGGAAGAAAGGATGGATGGGTAGATAGATAGATAGATAGATAGATAGATAGATAGATAGATATAATAAATTTTGATAGATGTGAAGTCTTGAAAGGGAACAACAGAACTAAGTAGGATGTCATCTATACCAATATGTTCAAGAAAGTGAAGTTTTAGGATCGTTTGTCAATAGACTTAACCCTTTCCTTATTCATAAACTTACCTTTCTCTTGGCTTAACGATGAAACAACATCCAAGCACATACTGTTATTTTCCTCTCGGTTGTTCAGTGGATCCGTAGCCATCGCCTCCTTAAAGCTCTATTGAAAGTCCTCTTTTGAACGGCCTTGAAATGAGAACAAATTGAGTTTTCCAGTTGGAGGCTGTCAACTCATATAGGTAATTGGGTCAAAAAGAATGACCATAAGATTTGGAGGCAGGAATATTGGCTACAAAAACTATTCGATCAATGGTCTTCCTTCCTTCCCTGGAGAAAAATAATGGAGGGCTTTTGTAAAACCAGTGTGAAGCAAGACAGCCCACTGCGGTTCTGCTGATAAGAATCTTAAAACGGAGCTCAGATCCAAACCAGGTTTGTTGGTCGGCTGGTTTCCGGCCTTTCGCTGTCCGTCTGAAAAAATGGAGACATCTTGCTTGTTTCTGGGTTTTTTTCTCCCTTTTTTAAAATGACGATTAATGATAACATTTGCCTAGAATCTGCTCCGTGTCTTGGGAAATGAGCTGGCATATAAATCTTTAGCGGTGAATAAATCAATATAAGCGCCGTTCATTTTCTAGTTTCATAGGCGTTCCAAAGAAGACATTATCTAAGTTTTTTTTTTAAAAGGAAGCAGGACAAAACCTCATGATTCCTCTCCCCCACCTTTTTTTTGGGGGGGTGCATATTTTCACATTTTCCCAATGAGTTGCAATCAGAGAGCCAGTTTGGTCTAATGGCTAAGGCAACAGGCTAAAAAGTGGGAGACGGTGAGTTCTAGTCTTATCTTAGACATGAAAACCAGCTGGGTTACTTTGGGCCAATCAGCAGGAGACTCTGAGTTCTAGTCCCGCCTTAGGCATGAAAGCCAGCTGTGGGACTCTGGGCCAATCACCAGGAGATGGTGAATTCTAGTCCTACCTTAGCTATGAAAACCAGCTGGGTGAGTTTAGGTGAATCACCAGGAGAGGTGGTGAGTTCTAATCCTGCCTTAGGCATGAAAGCCAACTGGGGGAGTTTGGGCCAATCACCAGGAGACGGTGAGTTCTAGTCCCGCCTTAGGCATGAAAGCCAGCTGTAGGACTGGGCCAATCACCAGGAGATGATGAGTTCTAGTCCTACCTTAGCTATGAAAACCAGGAGATGGTGAGTTCTAGTCCTGCCTAAGCATGAAAGCCAGCTGTGGGACTCTGGGCCAATCACCAGGAGATGGTGAGTTCTAGTCCTACCTTAGCTATGAAAACCAGCTGGGTGAGTTTAGGTGAATCACCAGGAGAGGTGGTGAGTTCTAATCCTGCCTTAGGCATGAAAGCCAACTGGGGGAGTTTGGGCCAATCACCAGGAGATGGTGCGTTCTAGTCCTGCCTTAGGTATGAAAACCAGGAGATGGTGAGTTCTAGTCCTACCTTAGCTATGAAAACCAGCTGGGTGAGTTTAGGTGAATCACCAGGAGAGGTGGTGAGTTCTAATCCTGCCTTAGACATGAAAGCCAGCTGTTGGACTCTGGGCCAATCACTAGAAGACTGTGAGTTCTAGTCCTACCTTAGGCGTGGAAGGTACAATGCAATGGAGGTTTTTCTGGCAGGAGGGAGTCAGTTTTGCTGTATTTTTCTAACATTCAAGCCAGGGAGAAGACCGAAGCTCACCGAATTTATTTCTCTTCCTTTCTTTCTTTTCAGCTGCTTCCTGTCTCTGCTTCTGGTGGCTGCTGTGGTTTGGAAGATTAAGCAAAGCTGCTGGGCATCGCGGAGGAGAGAGGTGGGTCAGAATGACACAATTACCGCTTTCTGCAATGATCTGCGTGGTTTTTATCTCAGCTTCTGGATTCCTTTTTTTTTTTTTGGTCCCCCTTAAGAGAAGCAGCAAATCGCTTTGGGCAAAAACAAACGTCCAATATTGTTATGCAGCCAGGCGCGGGAAGAAGGGCAGAGCTCTGCTTCGCATTCCTGGCACTTGCACCGTTGATAGTCCTTGACTTGCAACTATTAGTTTCGCAACTGCCCAAAGTTACAACAGCACTCTAAAAAAGTGACTTATGACGGGGTCCTTGCACTCAGAACTGCTTCACCGTCCCTACGGTCACGGCAACAAAACTGGCCACGCAGCAACTGGCACGTATTTATGATGGCTGTAGCATCCCACGTGGCCGCCATTTGTGACCTCCTCCGCCGGCTTCTGACCAGCAAAGTCATAAAATTGGGTGCAACTCATTTAACCACCCCCTATTTTGGTGCCACTTATGGACATAAGTTGGGGACTATCTCTGCATACCAAAAAGAGACAGTTTGGTCTAGGCTACCAGTTAAAAGCACCAGGCTAGAAAGCGGGAGACGGTGAATTCTAGTCCTTTCTTAGGCATCAAAGTCAGCTGGGTGACTTTGGACCAATCACTAGAGACGGTGAGTTCTAGTCCCCGCTTAAGCATGAAAGCTGGGTAAGTGACTCTGGGCCAGTCACCAGGAGACGGTGAGTTCTAGTCCCGCCTTAGGCATGAAAGCTGGCTGGGTGACATTGGGCCAATCACCAGGTGATGGTGAGTTCTAGTCCCGCCTTAGGCATGAAAGCTGGCTGGGTGACATTGGGCCAATCACCAGGTGATGGTGAGTTCTAGTCCCGCCTTAGGCATGAAAGCCGGCTGGGTGACGTTGGGCCAATCACCAGGTGATGGTGACTTCTAGTCCCGCCTTAGGCATGAAAGCTGGCTGGGTGACGTTGGGCCAATCACCAGGAAACGGTGAGTTCTAGTCCCACTTTAGGCATGAAAGCCGACTAGGTGACATTGGGGCAATCACCAGGCGATGGTGAATTCTAGTGTCACCTTAGGTATGAAAGCCAGCTGAGTGACTTTGGGCCATTCACCAGGCGATGGTGAGTTCTAGTCCCACTTTAGGCATGAAAGCCGGCTGGGTGACTTTGGGCCAGTCCGTCTCTCTCATCCCAACCCACCTCACAGGGTTGTTTTGGGGAAAATAGGAGGAGGAAGGTGTGCTGGATATGTTTTCCACCTTGACTTATTTATGAGACTAATATAGGCAGTCTACAAATAAATCAGGGTACAGTCAGATAATCGTTTTTATAACATTCGTCACCAAAATTCCAGACAGTGTGCAGTAAATTTAAAACTGTCCGCTTTAACATAGAGATCCAGAGTCCTGCCAGAACCCAAAACACAACCACAAAAACCCACAAGAGGCAGCTGAGTGTCATTCATAAACCACCAAATGCTGAAATGCGATTGTCTTTGCTATATGGAAGGTGATGTCTGCCTTCTTCTATATTCCTGCGTGAGCAGGCTATTTCTGAGAGTGACAGCACCTCCCCCCTCCCCCCTGTTGGCTTCACCTGTACAGGTAGTCCTCGACTTAACGATAATAATTGAGCCCCAAAATTTGTTTTGATAAGCAAAGCGACTGCTAAGTGACTTGTCCCCCCTCCTTTTTTTATTATTATTAAAAAAGTTTTACAACAAACAAATTTTTAAAATCCCCTTCACGAAGTCCCACAGGTAGATCATTCCATAGGGCCGGAGCCCCCACAGAGAACGCTCTTCCTCTGGGGGCCGCCAGCCGACATTGGTTGGCCGACGGCACCCTAAGGAGGCCCTCCCTATGAGAGCGCACTGGTCGATGGGGAAGTAACTGATGGTAGCAGGCGCTCCCGTAGATATCCCGGTCCCATGCCATGGAGCGATTTAAAGGTGATAACTAGAACCTTGAATCGCACCCAGAAGACCAGTGCAGCCTGCGCAGGAGAGGTGTTACATGGGAGCTACGAGACGCTCCCCTCAATCCCCCGCGTGGCTGCATTCTGTACCAGTTGGAGCCTCCTGGTGCTCTTCAAGGGGAGCCCCATGTAGAGAGCATTGCAGTAATCCAGACGGGAAGTAACGAGGGCATGAGTGACTGTGCATAACGAGTCCCGATCCAGGAAAGGGCGCAATTGGCGAATCAGGCGAACCTGATAAAAAGCTCCCCTGGCGACGGCCGTCAAATGGTCTTCTAGAGACAGCCGTGCATCCAGGAGAACGCCTAAATTGCGCACTGATTCCCTGGGGGCCAACGATTCACCCCCCACAGTCAGCAATGGAATTAGCTGATTGTGCCGGGACGCTGGTATCGACAGCCATTCTGTCTTGGATGGTTTGAGCCGAAGTCTGTTCGTCCCCATCCAGACCCGAACGGCCTCAAGGCATCGAGTCATCACATCAGCGGCTTCGTTGGGGTGGTTCGGGGTGGAGATGTACAGCTGAGTATCGTCAGCGTACAGTTGACAACTCACCCCGATACTACATATCGTTCTTGTGAATAGTCTTTCAAATACGCAGAAATTTTTGCCATTTCTGCCAAATTTGAAACTTTTAAGTGTCCATTCTTCAGTTGTAGGTAGTTCTTCTTTCTTCCAATATTGCGCCATCAAAAGTCTCGCTGCTCCCCCTTCCTTTTATGATCCTTTTTTGCCACAGTCGTTAAGCGAATCACTGCAGTTCGTTGAGTGAATCACACGGGATTGCGCAACCCCGGGAGACCGCAACTGTCATAAATACATGCCAGTTGCCAAGCACCCGAAGCTGTGACCATAGGGATGCTGCAACGGTCGTGCGTGTGAAAACCCGGTCATAGGTTCAGTGCTGTTGTAACGTAGAGCGGTCACTAAGCAAACGGTTGCAAGTCGAGGACTCCCTGTAGCAGGGAGCCCCTTCGCATCCCATCTCGGGCAGAATACACGGATCCTTTTGAGAGAAATAGCCCTGGACGTATACCGGAGTGGAACTTCTAAGATGTCTTCTTCAAAGATGGACCCCTGCGAAGCGTATATCCGAGAAGCCTCCGGGTCTGAACATCATCCTCACAGCAGGCCCCATTTTAGTTCTCCTCAGAGAAGTCCGCTTTTCATTCCTTGCAACGTTCGGCTTTCTGCCTGGTGCACCAATATGTAGTTTCACACACACACACAAAACCCTTCGCAAATCTGACATTATGGCAGGAGGATAGAAGAGGGCTGTCGGGCCTTGCCCTCTTGAAGACCTGTGGACTTCAACTCCCAGAATTCCCCAGCCGGCCATGAGGATAATTAACCATGGTAGTGCTGGGCTGAGGAATTCTGGGAGTTGAAGTCCACAAGGCCTTCAGGTGGCCAAGGTTGGACGCCCCTGGGATAGAACACGAGGATAACAAACGATGAGTAAGCCAAGCCAAGATTCGAGCCTTCAGCCGACCCTCTCTGAGACCTTAACCATCGCAAAATGAAATTGGTTCCAAAGTTTTGACAGCCTCCCCACACACCAATAATGGTCAAATGACAGCATTTTGGCTGTTCGGCAGCTGGCTCAAATTTAGTGCCATTTGCAATATCCTGTGGTCAGGTTACGATGGGTTTTTTGTCAAAATTTGTTTGTTTGCTTCCTGGTTTGGGTGAAAATAGAATAGAATAGAATTTTATTGGCCAAGTGTGATTGGACACACAAGGAATTTGTCTTGGTGCATATGCTCTCAGTGTACATAAAAGAAAAGATACCTTCATCAAGGTACAACATTTACAACACAATTGATGGTCAATATATCAATATAAATCATAAGGATTGCCAGCAACAAGTTACAGTCATAAGTGGAAAGAGATTGGTGATGGGAACGATGAGAAGATTAATAGTAGTTCAGATTCAGTAAATAGTCTGACAGTGTTGAGGGAATTATTTGCTTAGCAGAGTGATGGCCTTCGGGAAAAAACTGTTCTTGTGTCTAATTGTTCTGGTGTGCAGTGCGCTATAGCGTCATTTTGAGGGTAGGAGTTGAAACAGTTTATGTCCAGGATGCGAGGGATCTGCAAATATTTTCACGGCCCTCTTCTTGATTCGCGCAGTATACAGGTCCTCAATGGAAGGCAGGTTGGTAGCAATTATTTTTTCTGCAGTTCTAATTATCCTCTGAAGTCTGTGTTTTTCTTGTTGGGTTGCAGAACCGAACCAGACAGTTATAGAGGTGCAAATGCCCTTTTGCAAACAATGTGTTCGCTTAACGACTGTGATGTTTGCTTAATGACCACAGATTCGCATAATGACCATCACACACACCCTCCTAAATTGAGTTGGTCATGTGGGTATCCCATTTTATGACCATCGCAACCTATGACTGCAATGGGCAGGCTCCATTACAGTCGTAAGCCAAGGACTACCTGTCCATGTAACATCAAGGAATCTGCGTCTCATTTCAAGGAATAACATCTTAATTCCTTGAATAAGATGCAGCTTACTTCCACGTAACTCAGTGCAGAATCAGGTGTATAAATATTTGGTCTAATTTCTGTGCTCTGTTTTGGTGTTTTCTTTTTCTACGCTTTGTTTTTAAATTTAAAAAATACAAGTAGCACAAACGAAAAGATTAAGCGCTGCAAAAAAGAACAGAAGAGTAAAATACAAATAATACACTAGGAATAATCAGGCGAGATCTAGAATGTCATGCAGATTATGGTTTTCCAGTGTATCGGTAATTACTTGTAAGCAATAGAACATATTATGTCACTTTAAAAATTTTAGAAATTGCGATTAGGCTAAGAATATGTTATTAGGAACAGTGGTCAGCTCTGTTCAAAATTAAGTGGTATAATTAATGAATCAACGCTGCCAAGTTAGTCAAAGTGGAATATCCCATGAAGTTAAAATATAGACTCCATATATAGAAAATTCAAAATTTGGGACGGCCCAACGCTGTGCGTCAAATTATAGTCCAGGCATGCTTTCTAGTTAGAATTCAATTCCTCATCAGATTTAATTTTACGATACAAAGGTCTTCTGGACGTGGATTCATATTCCCTAATTTCATATGCAGCAGGTAAAACAGGTAATCCTTGATTTACAACAGTTCCATTTAGTGACCGTTCAAAGTTACTTCTGCGCTGTAAAAAGTGCCATGACCATTTTTTTCAAACTTATGACCGTTGCAGCGTTCTTGCGGTCATGTGATCAGAATTCAAATGCTTGGCAACTGGCATGTACTTATGACAGTTGCAATGTCCCCAGGATGTGTGTGTGTGTGTGTCACATGATCTCCTTTTGCAGCCTTCTGACAAGCAGAGTCAACGGGGAAGCCAGATTCACTTAACAACCATGTTGCTAACTTAACAACGGCAGCGATTCACTTAACAACCATGTTGCTAACTTAATAACGGCAGCGATTCACTTAACAACCATGTTGCTAACTTAATAACGGCAGCGATTCACTCAACAACCATGTTGCTAACTTAATAACGGCAGCGATTCACTCAACAACCATGTTGCTAACTTAATAACGGCAGCGATTCACTCAACAACCATGTTGCTAACTTAATAACGGCAGCGATTCACTCAACAACCATGTTGCTAACTTAATAACGGCAGCGATTCACTTAACAACCATGTTGCTAACTTAACAACGGCAGCGATTCACTTAACAACCATGTTGCTAACTTAATAACGGCAGCGATTCACTTAACAACCATGTTGCTAACTTAACAACGGCAGCGATTCACTCAACAACCATGTTGCTAACTTAATAATGGCAGCGATTCACTTAACAACCATGTTGCTAACTTAATAATGGCAGCGATTCACTTAACAACCATGTTGCTAACTTAATAATGGCAGCGATTCACTCAACAACCATGTTGCTAACTTAATAATGGCAGCGATTCACTCAACAACCATGTTGCTAACTTAATAATGGCAGCGATTCACTTAACAACCATGTTGCTAACTTAATAATGGCAGCGATTCACTCAACAACCATGTTGCTAACTTAATAACGGCAGCGATTCACTTAACAACCATGTTGCTAACTTAATAACGGCAGCGATTCACTCAACAACCATGTTGCTAACTTAATAATGGCAGCGATTCACTTAACAACCATGTTGCTAACTTAATAACGGCAGCGATTCACTTAACAAGCGTGGCAAGGAAGGTGGAAACATGGGGCAGAATTTACTTAGCAATTGTTTCGCTTAGGAACGGAAATTTTGGGTTCAGTTGTGGTCGTACGTTGAGGCCTCCCTGTACATACAAAGCTAATTCAGTGTATTTTCTATGCAGTCTTGTGGGTCCAAATGTGCTTCTCACACACGCACACATATGCGCAACCATGCCCCGCTCGCTGCGTTTTGACCAAACCTTTGCAAGGAAGAGTATCAGTCCTGCTCCCAAGACCTCTGCAGTTTGAACGAAGCGTAATATTTTACGGAGGAATTAATTGTAAAGGAAATTGACTGTACGTTCCCGCCCTGGCTATACCTGCCACTTAAGTCTTAATTACTCTGTTTCCTCAAGATACCGATATTGCTCTGTTCTTGGAGATTGCCATGGCTACAGCCGCGTAACCCAACATTTGTGCACATTCAAAGTGTCTCTCTTTCCATTGATTTTTGACATTTTTCATTCTTCGGCTGGCTCTTGTTTCCGGTGGGGTTTTTTTGGTACAAATAGGCAGGCACCGTGGATTCAGGAAGGAGATTTTAACGATAGAAAAGAATATTCGTAGCTCAGGGTTGAACTGTGGAAGTCCTTGGTGCTCTCTGAGCTTGGTGGTTTTCTTGTAGACGTTTCAGGACCCAACTAGGGAATGTCATCAGTGCTAGAAGGGAGGGGGGGCTTACAGAGAGGAGGAGGATTGTGGGGTCCTTGGTGTTCTCTGAGCTTGGTGGTTTTCTTGTAGACATCATCAGCGCTAGAAGGGAGGAGGAGGAGGAGATGGGAGAACTGTGGGGTCCTTGGTGTTCTCTGAGCTTGGTGGTTTTCTTGTAGACCTTTCATGACCCAACTAGGCAACATCATCAGTACTACAAGGGAGCAGGGCCTACTCTCTCTTTATATACTGGTGGCTTGTCCTATCCGTGTTGGTGGAATGGTTCTAGTGGTTCCTTAATGAGTCTTTTTACCATTCTTGATTAGGCTGTTTTCTAAGGAGGAGACAGGGAGGACTGAGGGCGTCCTTGGCACTCTCCGAGCTCGGTGGTATTCTTGCAGACATTTCATTATTTATTTTATTTATCACATTTATATACCGCCCTATCTCCGTAGGGACTCAGGGCGGTTCACAGGCAAATAAAAAGTACATATAAATACAGACTAAAATAACAGTTAAAAAACTTATTCTACATGGCCGAATTATTAAAAAGCAATATAAATAATAAAACCCCTTAAAACCAGTATAAATTTAAAATCTAATCCAGTCCTGCGCAGATGAATAAATGTGTTTTAAGCTCGCAACGGAAGGTTCGGAGGTCCGGAAGTTGACGAAGTCCTGGGGTAGTCTGCCCAGAGGGTGGAGCCCCACAGAGAAGGCCCTTCCCCTGGGTGTCGCCAGACGGCACTGCCTAGCTGACGGCACCCTGAGGAGTCCCTCTCTGTGAGAGCGCATGGGTCGGTGAGAGGTATTCGGTAGCAGTAGGCGGTCCCGTAAGTAGCCCGGCCCTATGCCATGGAGCGCTTTAAAGATGGTTACCAAAACCTTGAAGCGCACCCGGAAGGCCACAGGTAGCCAGTGCAGTCTGCGCAGGATAGGTGTCACACGGGAGCCGCGAGGGGCTCCCTCTATCACCCGCGCAGCTGCATTCTGAACTAACTGAAGCCTCCGGATGCCCCTCAAGGGGAGCCCCATGTAGAGAGCATTGCAGTAATCCAGACGAGACGTCACGAGGGCGTGAGTGACTGTGCACAAGGCATCCCGGTCTAGAAAGGGGCGCAACTGGCGCACCAGGCGAACTTGGTAAAAAGCCCTCCTGGAGACGGCCGTCAAATGATCTTCAAAAGACAGCTGTTCATCCAGGAGGACGCCCAAGTTGCGCACCCTCTCCATCGGGGCCAATGACTCGCCCCCAACAGTCAACCGTGGACTCAGCTGACTGTACCGGGATGCCGGCATCCACAGCCACTCTGTCTTGGAGGGATTGAGCTTGAGCCTGTTTCTCCCCATCCAGACCCGTACGGCTTCCAAACACCGGGACAGCACTTCGATAGCTTCGTTGGGGTGGCCCGGTGTGGAAAAGTACATTACCAAACTAGGTAGCATCATCAGTGCTAGAAGGGAGTGGGATTTTTATGGTGGTGGTGGTGGTGGAGGAGGAGGGAGGAGGAGGAGGAGGACAGCGACTGTGGGGTTCTTGGTACTCTCTGAGCTCGATGGTTTTCTTGCAGACGTCTCGCTACCAAACTAGGTAAAATCATCAGTACTCTAGAGATGTATCACTGAACTTCCCAGCAGGAGAAGGAGACGTGACCAAGCATAACTTCTACCACTCCCTTGCCCTGATGGTAGGACCCTGTTTTTCTGAGGTTGGAAAAGTGAGGCAATAAAGACCCCATGGTCAAGTGGTCAAGTTGACCCCATGGTCAACCCTAAGCCACACAGCTTAGAAAGAAGAAAACCATTTCGGATTCCAAACAAGATCCGGGCATTGGTTGAGAAGGTAACCAAGTCTACCGTGGTTCTTCTCCTAGAGTTCTTGATGATATTTGGAAGACCTGAGGATGTAGTGTGACCTCCGCACCTTGAAACCTTCACGAAATACTTTTCCACCTCTCATAGCAAACTTGACAGAAGCTAGAAAATGACTTTTCTGTCGCCACTTCCCTGCCAACTAAGCATGAGATGAGATGTCTGTCATCTCTCAGAACTAAATTCCCTATCTCAGGAGGGTCCATTCTTGGTGACATGAAGATCTTTTGGACTTCGAGAATTCCCCAGCCAGCCATGCTGGCTCTCAGGAGGGTCCAATCTTGGTGACTTGAAGACCTTGTGGACTTCAACTCCCAGAATTCCCCAGCCAGCCATGTCCAACTGGAGGTATATCTAACAGCACCAGGCAAGTTATAAAAATCCCCATCGATAAATACACAGCAAAAAACTTTTCGGTGTGTTCCATCAACACACCGAAATTTGTTGGAAAGACCAAAACAAACAAAAAAAATGACAAGATTTATGTGGCTCCTTCCCCAGCACATCTAAATCACGTTAAAGTAAGCAAAATATCTTTACAATCCCCAAGGCACGTCACAACTTTTGAGGGCCCCTCCCCTCTAATCTTTGGGAAATTTGAAAGTTGTCAAATTTGACACACCCTACAAACAGCCGCTGTTTTTGCCTCTCCAGATTTTCTGGGTGAAACACTTCCCAAAGATGGCAGGGAGGGGAGGGTTCCCCCCCGCCCCCATCCTCTAAATTAAACATGAATCGGGGTTTTATTTAATGCTGGATAAAAGGCAGAGAAATACTGTGTTCTGCCTGGAGCCAAGTTAAGATATTTAATGAGAGTTTAGACAGAAAATGTCACAGATATGAAATGGGTTTTCGCCGCGTGTTTTTGCAAAGGTGATCATCCGGTAGCTTTATTAGCCTAACCGCCGTTAAGTCCGTTATCCTTGGTTTATGCCTTGAATCGAAAAAGGATAGAAGAACTGGTCAAATTTCACCAAAAGTTAGCATCGATGCGGCCCTTGCCTTAACGGTATTCGAGAACCGGTTTCTGTTATTAATATTTACTGGCCGCGATGTCTTATTGATCTCCTTCGTGTGTGTCTTGACGTGTCATTTATCCTTTGTCCCCAAGTGATGTCTGGATCAGAGCAGGACCAATTTCCAGCCGTTGAATTAATCAACTCGAGAGTCCCCTTCCTCAAATCTGGCAGGAATAATTTAGTCTATCGAAGCAGAGAGGGAACATGTCCGGATAGCAGATAGATTAAGTGAGAAGGTGAGGAGACCCTTCAAGGAAGGAGGGGAGGGGGAAAACCAACTACTGGATCTTAACATCTTTCATGGGTGAAACCAGGAACTTTAAGAGAACTTCTTTAACAGAAACTTTAACTGATGTGTGGTCGGGATCCATTGGGAACTGTGGAGCTTCAGGGTTTAATGATCCTGGCCTAGACAACCGATTTTCTGACGTCTCACTATCAACTGTGGTTAGTATCTTCAGAGGCAAAGCGGTCTCGACAGAAGAGAAGATTTGTAGCTCAGGGTTGTACAGTGAACTGATGATGAGACTAGATTGCCATTTGGAGGAAACGGTGTATGCTTGGGCAGGGGGTTGGATTAGAGGACCTACAACAGAGGTCTCCAACCTTGGTCACTTTAAGACTTGTGGACTTCAACTCAGCAAAGCTGGCTGAGGAATTCTGGGAGTTGAAGTCCACAAGTCTTAAAGTGACCAAGGTTGGAGACCCATGACCTACAAGGTCCCTTCCAACTCTGTTAATATGTAATATGCTACCTAGTTGGGCCACGAAACATCTGCAAGAAAACTAACCAAGCTCAGAGAGCACCAAAGACCCCACAGTCCTCCTCCTCGTCTTCCTCCTCCTTCATCTCCCCCCTCCCCCTCTCCTCCCCTCCATATACCCCACTCCCTTCTAGCACTGATGATGTTACCTTGCTGGGTCATGAAATGTCTGCAAGAAAACCACCAAGCTTAGAGACCACCAAGGACCCTACACTTGTCGTCCTGCTCCTTGTTCATCCCTCCTCCTCCTTCCTTCTTCCTCCTCCTTTATCATCCTCCTCCTTCATCTTCCTCCTTCCTCCCTCTTTTCTCCTCCTCCTCTCTGCAAACCCCATTCCCTTCTAGCACTGATGATGATACCTGTTTTGGTAGTGAAACCTCTGCAAGAAAACCCCCAAGCTCAGAGAGCACCAAGGACCCCAGAGTCCTCCTGCTTCTGCTCCTCCTCCTCCCATTACCACCAACCCCAAAACGTGTTTGTACTACACTTCCCAGAGTCCCCAGCTAGCCGTCTTGGCAAAACTGTGCTAGAAGAGGAGCAGTTTTCATCCAGATCCATCTTTTGTGGCTTAAATTAAGATAGGGGTGAAATTGAACCCAAAGAACGATGCCAAAAGTCATCCGGCAAGGAATTCACTCAACAGCAGCATCACTGACTTAACAACTGCTGTGATTCGCTTAACATCTGCGGCAACAAAGGTCGTAAAACGGGACAAGATCCACTCCCCAAAGGTCTCCCTCAGCAGCAAGAATTTTGGCCTCAATTGTGCTCGTAAGTCAAACGCTCCCTGTATTTTGTTGCTGTGCCTCGCTCGCCCCCCTCGCCGCAGCCGGGCCCTTCTCATCTCCTGCCAGACACTGATAGTACAGGAGAATGTCCTGGCATGCCTCCAGCCCCCAGTCCTGGCACCATGCCCGGAGAAACTGAGCAAACAAACCTCCCTCCGATAGCATGTGCGCCTGAAGCCAGTCACGAGCTGGAATTGCCGGCAGCTGGAGGGTGGAGGGATCCACGCTTCCAGAGAATGGAGAGGCGACGTCAGCAAAAGGGAGGGAGGGGCAGGCCTGGATAAGTGCTGAGTCATGGAGCCACACCCCACGGCCTATATAAAGGATCTGCTTTCTGGCATTCTTTGAGTCAGGCAAAGTCTAATCTGGATTGCTGAAGTCGCACCTTGGATTCCTGCCTGCCCTGAGGACTCTGATAGGACTTTGGCAGAGCTGCAGAGGCACGCTTGATATGGACTTCCCCGACCCGGCTGTCAGAGGAGGAGTGGGACACGACATTTGTTCTGGGAGAACTTGGGAACAAAACAAAATTTAAAAAAAGAAAAGTTGGTTTCTTGACAGCTTGGGCGTGACACCGAAGGCCGGGACGATAGCCTCCTTTTTAAATCCAGGATGTTTGGAAAAAGATAGGTAACTGGCTTGATTTTATAATTTCTAATTTGCTTTTATGGGTTTTAAATTTTTGTAAATTTTTATAGGGTGTTACTGTATTTTAAAATTTTTGGCCAATCGAATAAGTTTTTTAAGGGGTTGTTCTTAATATTATATGTACTGTTTTCTTTGTATTTTTATTCTGGCTGTGCACCGCCCTGAGTTCTTCGGGAGAAGGGCGGTATACAAATTAAAATATTATTATTATTATTATTATTATTATTATTATTATTATTAACGTGAAGGAGGAGCCAGTCAGGAATGGCTGAAATTAAAAAAAACACCATAAAAAGGTGTTTTTTTATCCCCCCCTCTCGGTATCCAATCCACAACGTGTATTTTTCGTCTCTCTTCTTTTTTTAAAAAAAAAAAAACACACCACCCAAAAAACTCCTCGGGGACTTTTTGCCATCGTCTCTCGTCTGTCAGCTGGATTTCAAGGCGCTGGCGCTGACAGAAATAAATCAGGTGCGGTGTCGCACTCCGCAAACGTTTGATTGTCTGCAATTCGCCTGCCAGCTCCAAGCATCGGAAATTTCGCAGAGACGTTTTATTTGAACAGAGGACAAATTGCCGGCGGTGCTCCATTTTGCAATGTTTCGCTTAGTGACCGCTGGAAGTCACGACGGGACTGGAAAAAACGGGGACTATTCGTGACCGTTTTTGACACATGAGACGGCTGCAGCATTCCCCGTGGTCACGTGATCAAAAATCACCTGATGCTTGGCAAACTGACTCATAGAATAGAATAGCAGAGTTGGAAGGGACCTTGGAGGTCTTCTAGTTCAACTCCCTGCTTAGAGAGGAAACCTTACACCACTTCAGCCAAATGGTTATCCAACATCTTAAAAACGTCCAGTGTTGGAGCATTCACAACTTCTGGTGGCAAGCTGTTCCACTGGTTAATTGTTCTAACTGTCAGGAAATTTCTCCTTAGTTCTAAGTTGCTTCTCCCCTTGATGAGTTTCCACCCATTGCTTCTTGTTCCACCCTCAGGTGCTTTGGAGAAGAGCTTGACTCCCTCTTCTTTGGGGCAGCCCCTGAGATATTGGAACACAGCTATCATGTCTCCCCTAGTCCTTCTTTTCATTAAACTAGACATATCTAGTTCCTGCAACCGTTCTTCATATGTTTTAGCCTCCAGTCCCCTAATCCTCTTTGTTGCTCTTCTCTGCACTCTTTCTAGAGTCTCAACATCTTTTTTACATCGTGGCAACCAAAACTGGATGCAATATTCGAAGTGTGGCCTCACCAAGGCATTATAAAGTGGTACTAACACTTCAGGTGATCTTGATTCTATCCCTCTGTTTATGCAGCCCAGAACTGTGTTGGCTTTTTTGGCAGCTGCCGCACACGGCTGGCTCATATCTAAATGGTTTTCCACTAGGACTCCAAGATCCCTCTCACAGTTACTACCAGTGAGCAAGGTACCACATATACGGTACCTGTGCATTTTTTTGCCTAAATGTAGAACCTTACTTTTTTATTTTTTTAAATGACGGTTTCTATTTATGACGGCTGCTGTGTCATAAACCAGGGTCCCTTTCCCCCACCTCCAGACCAGTAAAGTCAGCGAGGGAACCAGATTTACTTAACAATTGTTTTAATAATAACAACTTCCGTGATTCACTTAACAACTGGGCCAAGAAAGGCTATGAAACGGGACCAGACTCACGGAACAGCTGTCTCGCTTAGCGACAGAAATTTTGGGCTCAATATTGGTCATACGTTGAGTTCAGCTAATCCTCGACTTACAACAGTTCATTTAGTGACCTTTCAAAATTACAACGGCACCGAAAAAGGTGACTTGTGACCGTTTTTCACATTTAACGACCATAGCTGCATCCCTGTGGTCACGGGATCAAAATTCGGACACTTGGCAACCGACTCCTATTTACGACGGTCGCCGCGTCCCTGGGTGACGTGACTTTCTGACACACAAAGTCGAATGGGGGAAGCCGGATTCACTTAACAACCGTATTAGTAACTTAACAGCCGCAACGATTCACTTAACAACGGTGGCAAGATAGGTCGTAAAATGGGGCAAAGCTCACTTAACAAATGTCTCGCTTAGCAACGGAAATGTTGGGCCCCATGGCAGTCGTAAGTCGCCTGCATAATCCTTTTTAGGTTTTTTGGGGTTTTTACTCAGTTTAAGACTTCAGATCCAACTTTTCCTCCCTCCGGCGGGAAGCGTTTAAAACGCCTTTGATATTCCTAAGATTTGGAAAGATCTTGCAGAGAAAAGATATCCCGGAAAGCTCTTCTGCTTCCGCTTTTCTTTTCTTTCTTTTTTTTTTTTGAAACGAAAGATTTAAAAACAGGATTTATTTTATTTATTTTTGGCCTCCTTGGGAGAAGGACCACATGATCCTCGAGGATAAAATTAACATTTGTGCCGTTCCTTGACTCCTTCGGGGTTCTGGAAAGCGTCTCGCCTCTCCCGGGTCTCAAAAACAGCTTCGTTCAAGGAAGAAATGATGTTTGTGCGCTCTGCGTGCCGCACATCACCCCGTGGGGTGGCTGGGATTGGTACCGACTCTGAGCCGCCCCACGCAGGGCGCCACGAAACGTTTTAATTTTCTTTTAGTCGCCACCCAATCATCTTCCTCCTCCCCCCTCTTGTCCCGTACGAGCATCTTTGAGGCTCAACATCCTTTTCTCAAACCCCTGGATAAAACGAAAGAGACGGGATCCCTCCGTTTGCAGAATTATGCTAGTTCCTTAAATAATTAGGCGGCATAATTCTGTTGACGGGGGAGCCGTTATTTTATTCAACGCTATTCCTCATTTGCGTTTGCATTGGCTCTTTTATTTTAAAATTAACCGGCACCGCCCTCGCCATCAGCCTGCCGGTCGCCATACAGGTCCTTTTATTGTCTTTTTTTATCCCCCCCCCTGTTTAGGGCCTGGTTCTGATACCGTAATGGGGTTAATGAGTGTAATCCACGTCGGATGAGGCTCCATTTGTCTCGTGGTTTCATGTGACACCCAAGTCCCAGAAGCTTTATTCTTTCTCTCTCTCTTTCTCTCTCTGGGTGTGTGTGTGTGTTTGTCGTAATTTGAAAAGTGAAAACGCCTGTTGAGAAGCATTTGAATTTTAATTTCTTTGCCCCATTTTTTTCTCCGGTCTTTCTTTTTTTCACACACACCCCCACCCAAAAAAAAAAACATTCGCCGTAAATGTGGCTTTACAAAGTTGGTTACAAACCTAATTAGCTAACATTAATGCAATCGCTGCCCCAGGGAACCGAAAACTTAATTTTAAGCGATGATGGAAATACCGCCACAGAATTATTTATCTGTTGCCTTGTGTGGTTCTCTGTATAAGGGAGGCTGTGTGTCTCGTCTCTCTCCTCCCCCCCCCCCCGCCCTCCTTTGGCTTCTTGAAGGACATAGCGTGTTTATTTTAGGCATTTAAGGGTTTCTCCTCTTATTGTAAAAAAAAAAAAGAATTATTTTTTTGTATTTACAGAACCTGTTTTGGGGCTTTTTTGCCTCAATGCTTACATTAGATGGCAGCTCGGAGGGATTTTAAAGAACTGAAACCGGTTTGGAAGGGCTGGGAACAGTTCTTTTTAATACCGGTAGTCCTCGACTTACAACAGTTCTTTTAGTGACCGTTCGAAGTTACAACGCCCCTGGAAAAAAAAGTAACTTTAGGTCAGGGGTGAAATCCAACAGGTTCTGGAGAACCGGCTGCGGAAATTTTGAATAGTTTGGAGAGCTGTCAAATACCGCCTCTGGCTGGCCCGTCTTTGGCCTGGCTGCGGCTGACTCCGCTGCTGTTGCCACTTCCATAGGCTGCCCGCTGCTCTCACAACGCCTTGCGCAGTAGTTAAATTTAGCACGCTTCACAATGGGGGAGACGGTGTCCCCTCCTCCTGGAGCCTATCACAATGCAGAGCATCGGCCGCAGCTGGGCCGAACCGGTGTCTCTGGGCGGAGAGCAAGTTGCGCATCTCCCTGAGCGACCTAAGTGTGCGCAGCATCAATCAACAAGAGCCAGAAGAAGCGCCTGCGAGATATGGAAAGTACAAGGGTGCTTCGCTCCCGCTCTGGAATATGGAGCGAGTCTCCATCCCCCGCCGTCGCCCTTACCTTCTCAGGCGAGGCGAGGAGTGTCTGGGAGAGGAGGGCGAGGGGCGGGGCCAGCCGGTGGTGGGTTCAGCCGACAGGGAGCCACAGCAGGCGGACGAAAGAGCTGCAATGTGGCTCTGGAGCTGCAGGTTGCTGACACTCGGCCTAGATTCACGTATCATTTTAAGCCAGGGTCTTTTTAAATATAGTTCGTCAAACAACACCCTATCAAAGTTGCAGATGACAATAAACTGGCAGGAACAGCCAACACCCCAGAAGGCAAGTTCAGGATCCAAAAGGATCTTGACAGACTTGAACGACGGGGCCTTTATCCAACAAAATGAAACTGAATGTGGAGAAAAGCAGGATTTTACACCTGGGAAGGAAAAAAAAACAAACAAAGGTACAAGTGCGGATTAGGGGTGAAACCTGGCTCAAAAAACAGTCACTGTGAGAGGGACCTTGGAGTCCGAGTGGACGGTCGCTTAAACACGAGCCAGCCGTGTGCGGCGGCCGCAGCCAAAAAAAGCTGATACGATCCTAGGTTGTATAAACAAATGCATAGAATGAAAATCACATGAAGTATTAGCACAGCTAATTAATTAAATTAGAACTAATTAATAATTATTTAATTAATAATAATTAATTAATTAATTAATATAAAATTATATTAATATATATATATATAATATTATATATAATATTAATATAATAATATTAATTATAAAATTAATATAAAATTAATTATAAAATTAAATAAACAAATCAATTAAATTAATTAATTAATTAATTAATAAAAGAACTAATTAATAACTAATTAATAATTAGAACTAAGGAGAAATTTCCTGACAGTTAGAACAATTAATCAGTGGAACGACTTGCCTCCGGAAGTTGCGAATGCTCCAACAGTGGAAATTTTTAAGAAGATGTTGGATAACCATTTGTCTGAGATGGTGTAGGGTTTCCTGCCTGGGCAGGGGGTTGGACTAGAAGGCCTCCAAGGTCCCTTCCAACTCTGTTGTTATATTATTATATTATAGCTTTATAAATCCTTAGGGCACATCTGGAGTACAGCTTCACCAGAATCAGAATCAGAATAGCGCTGGAAGGGGTCCTTCGAGGACTTTTTTTTTTTATTTGCATTTATATCCCGCCCTTCTCCGAAGACTCAGGACAGCTTACACTATGTCAAGCAATAGTCTTCATCCATTTGTATATTATATACAAAGTCAACTTTTATTGCCCCCAACAATCTGGGTCCTCATTTTACCTACCTTATAAAGGATGGAAGGCTGAGTCAACCTTGGGCCTGGTGGGACTTGAACCTGCAGTAATTGCAAGCAGCTGCTGTTAATAACAGACAGACTTAGTCTGTTGAGCCACCAGAGGCCCATTTCTAGTCCAGCCCCCCTGCTCAAGCATTACACCCTAAACTCGTGATGGCGAACCTATGGCATATTGGTGGACACGCGAGCTCAGCTCTGCCACCTGATTTTTGGGCCTTCTGGGCCCACCAGAAGTAGGGAAACAGGCTGTTTCCTCCCGGGGAGGGAGGGGAAGGCTGTTTTCACCCTCCCCAGGTTCCTAGAAAGGCTCTAGAGCCTGGGGAGAGAGAAAAACAGGCCTACCAGGCCATTGGGTGCCAGGAGCGCAGGGAGCATGGAGGGTCGCATGCGCGGGGGCGGAGTGCATAGAATTATGGGTGTGGGCATGCACGGGTGCGACCCCTCCCCCTGCTCCTGGCACGTGATGGCAAAAAGTTTAGCCATCACTATGACCTAAACCAAAGGTCTCCAACCTTAGCAACTTTAAGCCTGGAGGACTTCAACTCCCAGAATTCCCCAGCCGGCAAAGCAGGCTGGGGAATTCTGGCAGTTGAAGTCCTCCAGGCTTAAAGTTGCCAAGGTTGGAGACCCCTGGGCTACAGCAACGGTCATAAGTACGAACCAGATGCCAAGGTCGCAAAATGTTGGTCACGTGGCCTTGGGATAACAGGGTCTCTTGGCACTTTTTAAGCCTGGAGGACTTCAACTCCAGGGGAATTCTGGCAGTTGAAGTCCTCCAGGCTTAAAGTTGCTAAGGTTGAAGACCCCTGACCTAAACCATTTCAAAACAAGTGGTATATTACAAAATGGATGTCAAAACTTTGGGAAAAGTGCAGAGAAGAGCAACGAAGATGATTAGGGGACTGGAGGTTAAAACATAAAAAGAACGGTTGCAGGAATTGCGTATGGCCAATCTAGAGAAAAGAAGGACTAGGGGTGACATGGTAGCAGTCTTCCAGTATTTAAGGGGCTGCCCCAAAGAAGAGGGGGTCCACCTATCCTCCAAAGCACCTGAGGGCAGGACAAGAAGCAACGGGTGGAAACTAACCAAGGAGAGAAACAACCTAGAACTGAGGAGAAATTTCCTGACAGTGAGAACAATTAATCAGTGGAACATTTTGCCTCCAGAAGTTGTGGGTGCTCCAACGCTGGAGGTTTTTAAGAAGAGTCATTTGTGTGAAATGGTAGAAAGGGGGTTGGACTAGAAGACCTCCGAGGTCCCTTCCACCTCTATTCTGAACTGGAAAAACAAAATTGAAAAATGGTGTTCACATAATAACGTGGAGCCACGAGGCAGGCACAGATTGCAGACGGCAACAACTAGATGGAATCAAATCTTTTATTTGGATCATAGATTGGCATGAAATAACACCGGACAACCAGATATTTACATTATGCTTATCCAAAATCAAATAAACCCCATTATTGGTTTAATGTGACATGATAAACTGGTCCGTTGGTTAATTGTGTCATTGAATAGTAGGAACTGATCATAAGCATAAATGCATAATATTTTCCACCAGATAGATAGATAGATAGATAGATAGATAGATAGATAGATAGATAGATAGATAGATAGATAGATAGATAGATAGATAGATAGATAGGATAGAAAGGAAAGAAAGAAAGAAAAAAGAAAAGAAAGAAAGAAAGAAAGGAAAGAGAGAGGAGAGAGAGAGAGACGCAGTTTTGCCTGCTAAACATATAATAAAAATCCATATACTTCGCTTATTTCCGACAACTACAAACATGGCCATTAGTCTGGTTTTGCTGTCTCCAGCCATTATAAAATTATTTGGGGAACACTTTTCAGTTTTTCTGCCAAGGGAGGCATTGGTTCCACCGAGGCATTGCAATAAATCTTAGCGCCTCCAACTTGTAGTTTGGATATTATCTTTTTTTTTTTTTGCTATGAAACGTATTGGCAAATTGTAGGTTATGGTTCTTTGTCTGCTTTTGCTATCTTACTGCAGATTTTTTTCATTGTGCATGTCCTAAAATATCCTTTCTTACCAGTAGAGTAAAATGATAAATAAAACAGCTGTGGGGGAGTGAGTCGATTTGACAGAGGGTGAACCATGGGCTCTCCTCGGTGCTCTCTGAGCTTGGTAGTTTCCTTGCAGATGTTTTATGACCCAACTAGGTAACATCATCAATGCTAGAAGGGAATGTGGGGAGGAGGAGGAGGAGGAGGACGACGACTATGGGCTCCTTGGAGCTCTCTGAGTTTGGTAGTTTTCTTGCAGACGTTCCATTACCAAACTAGTTAACATCATCAGTGCTGTTACTGCTGATGTGCTGTTGATGATGTGATGATCATCGGTGCTGATTTGTACTGATGATGTTACTTAGCTTGGTAATGAAACGTCTGCATGAAAACCACCAAGCTCAGAGAGCACCAAAAAACCCCACAGTCGTCCTCTTCCTCCTCCTCCTCCTCCTCCACCTCCACCTCCACCTCCTCCTCCTCCTCCTCCTCCTCCTCCTCCTCCTCCTCCTCCTCCTCCTCCTCCTCCTCCTCTTCCGCCTCTTCTTCTCTGCAAATCCCATTCCCTTTTAGCACTGATGGTGTTAGCTATTTTGGTAATGAAATGTCTGCAAGAAAACCACCAAGCTCAGAGAGCACCAAGGACCCCAGTCATCAACCTCTCCTCCTCCTCCTTGTCCTCCTCCTCCCTCCTCACCTCCTCCTCCTCCTCCTCCTCCTCCTCCTCCTCCTCCTCCTCCTCCTCCTCCTCCTCCTCCTCCTCCTCCTCCTCCTCCTCCTCCTCCTCTCTGCAAACCCCTCTCCCTTCTACCACTGATGATGTTCCCTAGTTGGGTCATGGAACGTCTCCAAGAAAACCACCGAGCTCAGAGACCCCTCAGCTCAACCCTGAGCTGCAAATATTCTGCTTTTATCGGATTGCATACAGCTTTTTTTTTAAAAAAAAAAAATGTGGACAGAATACCGAAGATTGGGATCTGACCGGCAGAAGAAAAAACAGACCTGTTATTTCTCATGACTTGGAAAATTTACATCTGTTGATGCCATCTAAAATTGCATTTGTGTTGTTGTTGTTTTTTTTGGTTGTTGTTGCTCACACCGCGAGCTCATCTTCAGTTTGCATTCAATTATTATTTCAAGTTCTCTCTGACAAGCTCTATTGTCAAGCCTGGTATTTTCCCATCCTCTGCGTGTGAATTTCGCTTTTGTGTCTCTTCAGTGGCGTTTAGAGGAATTTGAGACCATTTCTCTTAACTCCCGAAGCCCCGACGACGTAAGAAGGGCCCTCGCTCTCTTCTGAGAATAATGCCGTATTAATGCCTTAAGTGAAGAAGTAGATGGAACGCATTAAAAGCAAGAGAAGAATAAAGATATAGAAGACCCCAAAGGCAATTCCAAATTATCTTTCTGAGACTCCTGGAACCCTGAGGATAATGGTAGAATTTAAAGCATTCCATCACTTCTCGTTTGTTGATGGTTCAGCTCCTCCTCCTCCTCCTCTTCTCTGCAAACCCCATTCCCTTCTAGCACTGATGATGTTAGATAGTTTGGTAATGAATCATCTGCAAGAAAACCACCAAGCTCAGAGAGCACCAAGGACCCTAAACTCCTCCTGCTGCTTTCTCCCTCCTCCTCCTCCTCCCCCTCCCCCTCCTCCTCCTCCTCTTCCTCCTCCCCTTCCTCTCTGCAAACCTCCCTCCCTTCTAGCACTGATGATGTTACCTAGTTGGGTCATTAAACGTCTGCAAGAAAGCAACCAAGCTCAGAGAGCACCAAGGACCCTAAACAACTCCTGCTGCTTTCTCCCTCCTCCTCCTCCCCCTCCTCCTCCTCTCTGCAAACCTCACTCCCTTCTAGCATTGATGATATTCCCTAGTTGGGTCATTAAACGTCTACAAGAAAACCACCAAGCTCAGAGAGCATCAAGGACCCTAAACTCCTCCTCTTGCTTTCTCCCTCCTCCTCCTCCTCCTCCTTCCCCTCTCCTCCTCCTCCTCCTCCTCTCCTTCTTCTCTGCAAACCTCACTCCCTTCTAGCATTGATGATATTCCCTAGTCGGGTCATGAAACATCTCCAAGAAAACCACCGAGCTCAGAGAGCACCAAGGATCCCTCATTTCAACCCTGAGCTGTAAATATTCTCCTTTATTGGTACCGTTTAAGAAATAATTGGGAGGGGGTGGGGCGTGGAGGAACCCGCTAAAAGTAACCCACCAAATAAAAGCTTAATTTTTTTCAAGTGAGGCCAGACTGCCTGGCAGCTCGTCTCAGCTCTTCCCTTCTTGCTCTCCTAGCTTTTTCTCCCACCCTTATTTTTGACGGCTTCTCGTATAATAGTAGTAGTAGTAGAAGAGACCCCACATCACGTTCGGGTCTTATGAATGGATCCCTGGCAGCCATCCTGCGCGTGACTCAGCCAGCTTCAAAACACGGTCTGTGTCAGCCTTGCATTGTCTTATAATTTGAAGGGTGAACCAGCTGCGTAGATTTGTGTCCCAGGAACCTCATGGGTGGATGCTTTGATTGTGCGAATGTTCGACTCCTCGCAGCGTTAATGAGTTCTGCTAGATTCTTATTTCAGGCATATTTATCAGGACAGCTTGCTCTAGCGTGCTCTCTCTTTTTTTCTTTTTCTTTTCACAGCCATTAGACAAAGCGTTTTATGGTAGCTGAAGGGCACAATTACGGAGCAGCAACCCAGCAATCTGCTTCTGGGGCTTTCTTCGGTTCGCAATCTGCTAAACATCTTTGAAAGTAGGCGGTTTAAAAAGGATGCTCGGTGCATAGGTGGGACTTCTCCCGAGAGTCAATTCTGCAACTGGCAGATTTCTCGGCTTCTTGCCAGTCCAGGCGGTAGAACATGGAAGATAGAATCCTGGCGTTAGAAGGGACCTTTGAGGTCCTCTAGTCTAACCCCCGGCTCCAGCAGGAGACCCTATACCAGTGATGGTTAACCTTTTCGGCACCGAGTGCCGAAACCGGAGCCCACGTGCGCCAGAGTGCCAGAACCCGTAAGAGACCCATGTGCGCCGGCCGGTGGCTCTTCTGAGTTCCATTTTGTGCATGTGTGCAGGACAGCTGCTCTCTTTCAGGTTCCACCGCGCGGAAGAGAGCAGCTGGCTGGCGCGCCAGCACCCGACAAAACCCGGAAGACCAGCTGGCGATAGCACACATGCCCACAGAGAGGGCTCTGTGTGCCACCTTTGGCACGCGTGCCTTAGGTTCGCCATCGTGGCCCTCTCCCATTCTACACAAGTGGCGGTCCAGTCTCTTCTTGAAAACCTCCAATGATGGAGCACCCAAAACTTCTGCAGGCGATTAATTGTCCTCACTGTCAGGAAGTTTCTCCTTACATCCAGGTTGGTTCTCCCTTTAAGGATCGTCCGCCTGATAGATTGGTTGTCCAATCTCGTCTTCAAACTTCCACTATTGGAGCACCCACAACTTCTGGTGGCAAGCTGTTCCACTGGTTAATTGTCCTCACTGTCAGGAAGTTTCTCTTTAATTCCAGGTTGCTTCTCTCCTTGATCAGTTTCCATTCGTTGCTTCTTGCCCTGCCCTCGGGGGCTTTGGAGAATAGATTGACCAACCCATCTTCTTCTCTCTTACAACCCCTCAAGTACTGGAAGTCTATCCTGTCACCCCCTAGTCCTTCTCTTCCGCACTTTTACAGAATGATAGAGTTGGAAGAGACCTTGGAAGGTCTTCTAGTCCAATCTCCTACTCAAGCAGGAGATCCTGTTCCATTCTTGGAGGAAGGAAGGAAGGAAGGAAAAAAGGGAGGATGGATGGATGGGTGGATGGAAGGAAGGAAGGAAGGAAAGGGAGGATGGATGGATGGATGGATGGATGGATGGATGGAAGGAAAGGAAGGAAGGAAGGAAAAAAAGGGAGGATGGATGGATGGATGGATGGAAGGAAGGAAGGAAGGAAGAGAATCAGGAGGCAGGGCTGAATGGATAGAGGAAGGAAAGAAAAAAGGGAGGATGGATAGAAGGAAGGAAGGAAAAAAAAGAGGATCGGTTGGTGGAAGGAAGGAAGGAAGGAAGAGAATTGGGAGGCAGGGCTGAATGGATAGAGGAAGGAAAGAAAAAAGGGAGGATGGATGGAAGGAAGGAAGGAACTAAGGAAGGAAGGAAAAGGGAGGCAAGATGGATGGATAGAGAAAGGGAGGGAGGAAGGATAGAGAGAGAGAAGGAAGGAAGGAAATGGAAGGAAGGAAGAAAGAAAAAGAAAGTAATCAAGGAAAGGAAGGAAGGAAGAAAGAGAGAAAGAAAGAGAAAGAAAGAAAGAAAGAAAGAAAGAAAGAAAGATTGATTCTACCTGGGTAATTTGTTTTGCCCCAGCTGATTTTTTTTAAATAAAACTACCTGCGGGCTGACCCTCAGGAAAGTTTTTTTGCTCCTGAAAATTCCCAGGAACTGCCCGAACTACATCCTTCAGCATCGCGATTTCACAAGTAAATTCCGAGTGTGTCCCTTAGCGGCCAGGGCCCAGTTTTGATATCCAGCTCGGCACAGTAACTCAAAGTTCGGTTCCCCGTGTCTCTTTCTGGCCTTCGGTCCATTCATTATTTACGGGGGCCATTAATCTCGCACCTCCCGCACAGTGTATGAACTCGATGGCTTCAGGAGCCCCTTGACGTTACGCGGGTCGGTCCCATCTCTGCCCTTCCGTCCTCGGGGAGGGCGCTCCCTCATTATAGCTGGCCCGGGATGGTGCATCCGTCCTGAATTGAGGACGAGAAATGAAGTTGGTTGACCTCCCAACCATCACTAGAGAGGACCCCCCCCCCAAAAAATAAAAAAATAATGAAGCCAAAGCAACGAGAAAAGGGGTTTGTTGACCTGGATATATCTATATTCCTTTCCTTTCATTTGTATCTCGCTCCGTGTTCCTTTTAACCGTCCACAAAAGCTGCAATTTAGCTATAAAGCTTGAAAATTTAAGCTGCAAAGGAAACAGGTATTGAAGAAGAATAAGGAGGAAGAAAAGCTCGAGCAAAGGAAAAACTATCAAGGGTTTTATATATTTGTGTGTGTGTGTGTGTGTGTGAGTGTGTGAAAAGCCGAAGGAAGCATTGATGTTGTCAGCTTGTGTCTTTTTATCTCTTTAGCAGATTTTTTTTCCACGCAGGGCAGAAGCTACAGGTTGGGTTATAAATCAGCAATGGGTTTTATTTTTTTAGAGCAGTGTTTCTGGGTCTCAGTAAATGGAAGATGTGTAGACTACAACTCCCATAATTCCCCAGGGGGGGGGTGCATGGCCACCTGGGGAATTCTGGGACTTGAAAGTTGCTGCAATCCAGAAACGCCGCTATACAAGCAGATACAATTTAAAGATACAATTTAAACGTTCAACACTGTTTCCTGATTGCTTATTTGTACCCTATGATTATCATGAAGTGTTGTACCTTATGATTCTTGATGAAGGTATCTTTTCTTTTATGTACACTGAGAGCCTATGCACCGAAGACAAACTCCTTGTGTATCCAATCACACTTGGCCAATAAAGAATTCTATTCTATTCTATTTTTGGGGTGTTTTTACTGTGGTTTTATTGACTGACGGTACCAGATTTACGGTTCTGATTCTTTTTTTCCCTATATTTGTAACTTCTAAAACCTCTTTTTTTATTTTTTTGGGCACCCGTTAGTCCACTTTGCATAGTTGTCTAATAGATAAATAAAACGCTGTAACTTAACGCAGAAAGAGGAGGTTTAATATTGACTGTTGAGAAAAACCTTAAACGGACACCTACTAATAATAAAACGAATCTGAAGGCTTGTCATCGTATAACTTACTGCACAACTCTGGGAACAGAACTGTTCTCTCTCTCTCTCACTTTTTATACTGCACGAATCAAGAAGAGGGCCGTGAAAATATTTGCAGATCACTCCCATCCTTGACATAAACTGTTTCAACTCCTACCCTCAAAACGACGCTATAGAGCACTGCACACCAGAACAACTAGACACAAGAACAGTTTTTTCCCGAAGGCCATCACTCTGCTAAACAAATAATTCCATCAACACTGTCAAACTATTTACTGAATCTGCACTACTATTAATCTTCTCATCGTTGCCATCACCAATCTCTTTCCATTTATGACTGTATGACTATAACTTGTTGCTGGCAATCCTTATGATTTATATTGATATATTGACCATCAATTGTGTTGTAAATGTTGTACCTTGATGAAGGTATCTTTTCTTTTATGTACACTGAGAGCATATGCACCAAGACAAATTCCTTGTGTGTCCAATCACACTTGGCCAATAAAAAAATTCTATTCTATTCTATTCTATTCTATTCTATTCTATTCTATTCTATTCTATTCTATTCTATTCTATTCAATTCTATTTATATAAAGAAAGAGTCTTCTGCTTTATTTTCATATTATTATTGCGGTAGTCCTCGACTTGCGACCGCAACTGAGACCAAAACTTATGTTTGCTAAGTGAGAAATTGGTTAAGAGAGTTTGAGTGATTTACTGCAGCTGGCTGGGGAATTCTGGGAGTTGAAGTCCAGCTGGCTTCAGGCAACCAAGATTCACTGCAGCTGGCTGGGGAATTCTGGGAGTTGAAGTCCAGCTGGCTTCAGGCAACCAAGATTCACTGCAGCTGGCTGGGGAATTCTGGGAGTTGAAGTCCACCGGCCTTAAAGCAGCCAAGCTTCAGAAACGCAGCTTTAGATGCCAGCTTCAAAATCTAAAATATTTCCATTCTGAGCACAGAATTAACATCCTGGCTTTTTTCTTCTTCTTCTTCCCCCAGCAATTGCTCCGAGAGATGCAACAGATGGCCAGCCGCCCCTTTGCTTCCATCAACGTCGCCTTGGAAACGGACGAAGCGCCCCCTGATCTCATCGGAGGCAGCATTAAGGTGAGAAGTTGCCCCCCCCGGCCCTCCCCTCACCTGCAGGCCATTCCTGCCCTTCATATTTTATAGACGGCTTCATTACTGGGGACCTTGTGCCCGGATGGCAAGTGTGGAGTCGAACCGTATTTGAAAGTTTAGCCGTGAAGCCGAGCACCCGCCTAGTGAATCCATCGCGCCTTGGTTCTGATCTATTATATTTGGTTCTGATCTATGATATTGGATAGCCATTTGTCTGAAATGGTGTAGGGTTTCCTGCCTCGGCAGGGGGTTGGACTAGAAGACCTTCAAGGTCCCTTCCAACTCTTGTTATTATGTTATGATCTGCGTTCCCTTCCTCCGGGCGGCTCATTTGCATCTTGGGAGGGATGCTGTTGAACTTTTTAAAAAGAAAATTAAATTCCAATTTTGCTTTCTCTCTCTCTCTCTCTCGAAGATAGGCTTTTAATACCTTGGAATTAAGGGCCACACAATTTAATCATGAGGGGATAATACACGGGGGAGGCCACACTTGGCTTACAGGTAGTCCTTGACTTACAACAGTCCATTGAGTGACCGGTCAAACTTAACAACAGAATTGGGGGGGGGGAAAAAGTGACTCGTTGCCTTTTTTCAGACTTGCATTTTGTGGCAGGCTTCGACCGATGCAGCGTCGCCCTAGTTATGTGATTGAAATTCAGATCCGTGGCAACTGACTCATACTTATGACCGTTACAACATCCCCAGGCCAAGTGATCAAAATTCAGACCCTTGGCAACTGGTTCGTACTTATGACCGTTGCTGTAGCCCAGGGGTCTCCAACCTTGGCAACTTTAAGCCTGGAGGACTTCAACTCCCAGAATTCCCCAGCCAGCTTTGCTGGTAGTTGAAGTCCTCCAGGCTTAAAGTTGCCAAGGTTGGAGACCCCTGCTGTATCCCCAAGGTCACGTGATCAACATTTTGCGACCTTCTGCCAATCAATGGGGAAGCCAGGTTCACTTAACAACCATGTCACTAACTGAACAACCGTAGCGATTCCCTTAATTGTGGCCAGAACGGTTGCACAAGGGGGCAAAACTCACTTAGCAAATGCCTCACTTAGCAAAGGGAAATTTTGGGCTCGATTGGGGCCGTACGTCGAGGACTTACCTGTACAGTGTCCAGTTCTGGTCCCCAAGATGTTGAGACCCCCAGAAAGAGTGCAGAGAAGAGTAACAAAGATAATTAGCGGACTGGAGGATTAAAGATATGAAGGACGGTTGCAGGGGTGTCAAAACTCGATTTCGTTGAGGGCCACATCAGGGTTGTGTTTCACCTTGGAGTGCTGACACAAGACTTGTGAGGGTGCGCCTGTACTGGCCAAGGCAGGACTTCCCTGAGACCCTCCCTCACTCGCATAATCTCCCTTCTGTCCTTCCTTCCTTCCTTCCTTCCTTCCTTCCTTCCTTCCTTCCTTCCTTCCTTCCTTCCTTAATTCCCTTATTTTCCTTCCTTCTTTCCTCCCTCCCTCCCTCCCCTTTTCCTTCCTTCCTTCTTTCCTTCCTTAATTCCCTTATTTTTCTTCCTTCTTTCCTCCCTCCCTCCTTCCCTCCCTCCCCTTTTCCTTCCTTCCTTCCTTCCTTCCTTCCTTCCTTCCTTCCTTCCTTCCTTCCCTCCCTCCCTTATTTTTCTTCCTTCTTTCCTCCTCCTCCTCCCTTTTCCTTCCTTCCTTCCTTCCTTCCTTCCTTCCTTCCTTCCTTCCTTCCTCCCTCCCTTATTTTTCTTCCTTTTCCTCCTCCTTCCTCCCTCCTCCCTTTCCTTCCTTCCTTCCTTCCTTCCTCCCTCCCTTATTTTTCTTCCTTCTTTCCTCCTCCTCCTCGCCTTTTCCTTCCTTCCTTAATTCCCTTATTTTCCTTCCTTCCTTCCTTCCCTTATTTTCCTTCCTTCCTTCCCTTATTTTTCTTTCTTCTTTCCTTCCTCCCTCCCTCTTTCCCCTTTTCCTTCCTTCTTTCCCTTCTTTTTCTTCTTTTCTTTCTTCCTCCCTCCCTCCCCTTCTCCTTCCTTCCTTCCTACCTACCTTCCTTCCTCCCTCCCTCCCTCCCTCTCTCCCTCCCTCGCTTTTCTTCTTTTTCCTTCCCACTTCCTTCTCATTTTCTCTTCCTTCCCCTCTTTCCTTCTTTTTCTTTGGTTTTCCTTTTTCCCTTTCTTCTTCCCTGCCGCTTCTTGCATGCTCAAATGCAAAAGGGGAAACATTTCTCCTTTGGTTTTGATTTTAGTTTTGATAGGAGGCCTCCTGCAGCATTCTGCCACCGAAAATGGAGTGTGCAGTGTGTGTGTGTGTGTGTTGAGTGTGCCCGCCGTCCTGTGCCCCATTTTCAGCCTGGATAGGCTCCTGCAGCACTCTGGCAGCCAAAACGGAGCATAGGGGGGCACCGTAGTAGAGGCATCACGGGCTGATCCTTGGCTATTTGCAGGCCAGCCCCATGGGCCAGATCTAAGCACCCCATGGGCCGGATGCGGCCCGCAGGCCTTGAGTTTGACACCCCTGATCTACTATAAGGAAGAGAAAACTAAGGTTCTTCCAGACAAATGTTGGTTTGCATCCCTGCCGTGCTGTTTAGCAATGTTTTCCAAACTTGGCATGCTGGCTGTGGAATTCTGGGAGTTGAAGTCCACAGGTCTTAAAAAGTTACCAAGGTTGCTCAATCTGCAGGAGGTTATACCCTATGGGCCTAACCCAGGGGTCTGCAAACTTGGCTCTTTTAAGACTTGTGGACTTCAACTCCCAGACTTCCTCAGCCAGCAAAGCTCTGGGAGTTGAAGTCCACAAGTCTTAAAAGAGCCAAGTTTGCAGACCCCTGGACTAACCCATTGCAAGGTGTTGGGGGGGGAGGGACGGCACACATCGACAGAATTTTTCAAGTATCCCCCTTTTTTCCACCTGAATCTCACTGGGCACATTTCACCCCCTCACCCTCCTGCTCGGCTGGTCTGACATGCTGGCCCTCCTCCTCCTCCTCCTCCTCCTCCTCCTTCCTTCTGGGGCATCCCTTGACAAGCTATTCTCCCTTTCCTCCCCTTCGTTCCCCCTCCCCATCTTCCTGGACAGGCGGGGGGTGGGTGGGGGTTGGGTGGGGGGAAAGATGTGAGATGCCAGGCATATGTTCATAATTAATATGGAAGCAGGCTGCCATTGTTCTGCATGCAAAACGGGCCGGGGATTTGGTTTAGCTCTACCTGCTTTGAAATGCATCCTCTTTAACGGCGTATTTCTGGCCTCTTTTGATGGAAGCCGAAGTGACACGACCGCAGGGAGTCTCGGCGCACACAGTTGGGGAAGTATGTGTGGGGAGGGAAATAACAAACGAGGCTCACTTGCTTACCTGCTCCACCACCTCTTACATATATATTTATATATTTTCTTAGCGTTCTTTCCTCGGCTTCTTCCTTCAAGGGCTGCATATTCCCCGTGCAGGTAATCAAGGCAGCCACGTTACAAGCCACGTGCCACTGGGCCGCTATGGCATAGTTTGCATTTCTCACATGTTCTGCGGTGGGGAGCAGATCGCCTTAGATCTCTTCGGTGTAGCTACCGAAGCCTGTTGTGTCTCGCGCGGCGTTTTCCTCATCCGCAATTTAGTTCCAGGTAAGAAGGAGGAAAGGACGGACGGACGCGATCGCTCTGTGGAATCAGATAGCCCTCGACTTATGACCGTCTGTTTACTGACCGTTCGGCGTTACGACAGCACTGAAAAAAAGTGATTGGGGACCCGTTTCTCATACTTACGACCGTTGGCAGCCTCCCCTTGGCCACGTGATCAAAATCCAGATGCTTTTGGCAACTGCCTCATACTTACGACAGTATCCCGGGGTTGCGCGATCCCCTTTTGTGACCTTCTGATAAGCAAAGCCAGTTTCACTTGGCATCCATGCGTTACTGACTTAACAGCTGCAGCGAGTCACTTAACAAATGTGGCAAGAAAGGTCCTAAAACGGGGCCAAACTCGCTTCATGTATTGGGCTGAATTGCGGCCGTACGTTGAAGACTTAAACTTGTATTGGCATCTCGTGAATGGGGCAGCAAAAGAGACACATAATTTCGTGAATCACATCTTAACATCTGGAAGTGAGAAGGATAAATTATCTTGGAAGCTGAATAAGCAAAACTCCTCCTGCCTCCTCCGTTGTCTAGGGAGATCCTCAGCCATGCAGATCCTGGTTGTCCAAACGGTGCTTTTATTTCAAGAGGCAACTTTCGGGTTTTTCTTTGAAGGCGTTTCGCTTCTCATCCCAGAAGCTTCTTCAGCTCTGACTGGATGGTGGGGAAAGGAAGGATTGATACTCCGTGCAGAAAATCAGTCATTTGCATCCTTCTAGAGGGTCGTTGAGGCCACCTGGAGGTTTATCTGTGCCCTCAATGTCACCTGAGTGGTGCAAATGGGTGTGGGGCCTTCTCGGACTTGCTGAAAGGACTCTGTTGTAGGCTGGAGATAGATGGTGTCGTATCCATCCCCCATTTACACACCCATTTGCACCATTCAGGTGACCCTGAGGACACAGACAAACCTCCAAGTGGTCTCAACGACCCTTTAAAAAGGATGCAAATGACCAGCTGTCTGCAAGGAGTATCAATCCTTCCTTTCCTCACCAGCCAGTCAGAGCTGAAGAAGCTTCTGGGATGACAAAAGAAACATCCTCAAAGAAAGTAGAGTAAAATAGAATAGAATAGAATAGAATAGAATAGAATAGAATAGAATAGAATAGAATAGAATAGAATAGAATAGAATAGAATAGAATAGAATAGAATAGAATAAGAATAAGAATAAGAATAAGAATTAGAATTAGAATTAGAATAGAATAGGAATAGGAATAGGAATAGGATAGGATAGAATAGAATAGAATAGAATAGAATAGAATAGAATAGAATAAGAATAGAAGAGAAGAGAAGAGAAGAGAATAGAATAGGAATAGGAATAGGAATAGGAATGGAATGGAATGGAATGGAATGGAATGGAATGAAATAGAAATAGAAATAGAAATAGGAATAGGAATAGAATAGAATAGAATAGAATAGAATAGAATAGAATAGAATAGAATAGAATAGAATAAGAATGGAATGGAATGGAATGGAATGGAATAGAAATAGAATAGGATAGAATAGAATAGAATAGAATAGAATAGAATAGAATAGAATAGAATAAGAATAGGAATAGGAATAGGAATAGGAATAGGAATAGGAATGGAATGGAATGGAATGGAATGGAATGGAATGGAATAGAAATAGAAATAGAATAGAATAGAATAAGAATAGAATAGAATAGAATAGAATAGAATAGAATAGGAATAGGAATGGAATGGAATGGAATGGAATGGAATGGAATGGAATGGAAAAGAAATGGAATAGAATAGAATAGAATAGAATAGAATTGGAATGGAATGGAATGGAATAGAAATAGAAATAGAATAGGATAGAATAGAATAGAATAGAATAGAATAGAATAGAATAGAATAGAAATGGAATGGAATGGAATGGAATGGAATGGAATGGAATGGAATGGAAACAGGAATAGAATAGAATAGAATAAGAATAGAATGGAATAGAAAAGAAATGGAATAGAATAGAATAGAATAAGAATAGAAAAGAAAAGAAATGGAATAGAATAGAATAGAAAAGAAATGGAATAGAATAGAATAGAATAGAATAGAATAGAATAGAATAGAATTGGATAGAATTGGATAGAATTGGAATGGAATGGAATGGAATGGAATGGAATAGAAATAGAATAGGATAGAATAGAATAGAATAGAATAGAATAGAATAGAATAGAATAGAATAGAATAGGAATGAAATAGAATAGAATAGAATAGAATAGAATAGGAATGAAATAGAATAGAAATAGAATAGAATAGGAATGGAATAGAATGGAATGGAATGGAATGAAAGAGAAAGAGAAAGAGAAAGAGAAAGAGAAAGAGAAAGAGAAAGAGAAAGAGAAAGAGAAAGAGAAGAGAATAAGAGCTGGAAGGTCTTCTGATCCAGCCCTCTGCTGAGGCAGGAAACCCTATAGCATTCTAGACAAGTGACCGTCCAATCTCTTCTTAAAAACCTCCCGTGATGGAGCACCCACAATTTCTGGTGGCCAGCTGTTCCACTGGCTAATTGTCCTCACTGTCAGGAAATTCCTCCTTAGGTCCAGGTTGCTTCTCTCCTTGATGAGTTTCCATCCGTTGCTTCTCGTCCTGCCTTCAGGGGCTTTGGAGAATTAAGTCGACCCCCCCCCACCTCTTCTTTGGGACAGCCCCTCGAATACTGGAACGCTGCTATCATGTCACCCCTAATCCGAACAAAAACCAGAAAGTCCAGTTGCCTCTTGAAAAAGCACCTTTGGGACATCCTGCCTCCATTCATGAATGAATGCATGAAGGCCGAGCCTTTGTGACTCGTTTGGAACCACTTTCTCCCCAAATGCAAAACTGATGGACAGGCTACACTTCCCTCCCCCTCCACCCCCTCCACCCCCCCACAGACTGGACAGTGAAATGACCATCTGCTCTTGTCCGTCATGTTTTGAAACCTTCTTTCCTAGCAAACCTCGGTGAGTTCCCTTCTGTTGAGTGTCAGCCGGAATCCGGAGAGAGTCTGAAGTCTTTCCCAAAGCCGTCACTTGCTGCCTTTTCTCCGAAGTTTGCGGTCTTGGCAAATATCCAGGATTTAAATAAGCCTTTATTATATTTCAGATCCAACATTCAGGGGTGTGTGTGTGTGTGTGTGACATGATGGCAGTCTTCCAAACTTTGAGGGGCCTTCTGGAGTTTTTTGGGTCCTCCCATCGCTGGAGGTTTTCAAGAAGAGATTGGACAACCGTTGATCTGAAATGGTAGAGGGTTTCTTGCCTGAGCAGAGGGGTTGAACTAGAAGACCTCCAAGGTCCCTTCCAGCTCTTTTATTCTATATTTTGTAGGTTCATTAGAGAAGGACTAGGGCAGTGGTTCTCAACCTTTATAGTGCTGCGACCCCTTTAATACAATTCCCCACGATGTGGCGACCCCAACCATAAAATTATTCTTGTTTTGAATTTATCGCGCCTGAAGCCGTCTTGGCTAGCGATCTGAACTGCTTGCGATTGCCTTGAGGACGGAGGCATTAAAGCGGAGACTCCTCCCCTATTAAGTTTATGGCGCCTGAAGCCAGATCAGGCTAGCGATGGGGAGCGATTGCAGCTGGCTTGAGAGGGAGACATCAGAGCAAAGATTTCTCTCTTTTTTAATGCATCGCGCCTGAAGCCGAATTCGGCTAGCGATTTGAAGAGCCTGCAGCTGGCTTGTGGAGTCAACCATTGGAGCGCGATTCTTCGACTCGCAAGTATACTTCCCATATTTCCGATGGTCTTAGGCGACCCCTGGCAAATCGGCATTCGACCCCCCAACAGGGTCCCGACCCACAGGTTGAGAACCGCTGGACTAGGGGGTCACACGATAGCAGAGTTCCAATAAAGAAGAAGGGGTCAACCTATTCTCCAAAGCCCCCGAGGGCAGGACAAGAAGCAATGGATGGAAATGAATCAAGAAGAGAAGCAACCTGGAATTAAGGAGAAATTTCTTGACAGTGAGAATAATTAACCAGTGGAACAGCTCGCCACCAGAATTTGTGGGCGCTTCAACACTGGAGGTTTTCAAGAAGAAATTGGACAACCACTTGTCTGCAATGGTAGAGGGTTTCCTGCTTGAGCAGGGGGTGGGACTAGAAGACCTCTAAGATCCCTTCCACCTCTGTTATTCTTATTCTGTAAAGGTTCAGAAGAGAAGGACCAATTGTGACACAATAGTGGTATTCCAGTATTTGGGGGGTTGCCACATAGAAGGGGGGAGGTGTTGACCTATTCGCCAAAGCCCCTGAAGGCAGGACAAGAAGCAACGGATGGAAACGAATCAAGGAGAGAAGCAACCTAAGGAACTAAGGAAGAATTTCATGACAGTCAGCACAATTGACCAGTGGAACAGCTTGTCACCAGAAGTTGTGGGTGCTCCATCACTGGAGCTTTGCAAGAAGAGATTGGACAACCATTGGTCTGAAATGATGTAGGGTCTCCTACTTGAGGAGTGGGGTTGGACTAGAAGACCTCCGAGGTCCCTTCCAACCCAATTTTTCCATGTTTTTTAATAAGTCTTCATCCTGTGTTCTCCAAAGCTCCTGAAGGCAGAATATGAAGCAATGGATGGGAACGAATCAAGGAGCAATGCAATCTAGAATTAAGGAGACGTTTCCTGACAGTGAGAACAATTAACCAGTGGAACGGCTTGTCTCCAGGAGTTCCGGGTGCTCCATCATTGGAAGCTTTTAAGAAGAGATTGGACAACTGTCTGTCTGAAATGGTATAGTGTCTCCTGCTTGAGGAGGAGGGTCGGACTAGAAGACCTCCAAGGTCCCTTCCAACTCAGTCATTCTGTTATTATTATTTAGATCTGCCAGAAATCCGTCTCCTTCGGGCGGCTAATGTTAAGGGATTCCAAAATCTGACAATGTCAGGCCTGTCCCAGCTTGGGCGTTTGGGAAAGAAAGACCCTCGACTCCATTTGTAGTGAAAGCTACAAATAACCTGGGAGGCAAAAATATCACTTAACAACCATCTCGGTTAGCAACGGAGATGTCTGGGCTCCATTGCGGTCGTACGCTGAGGAGACCACCTGTACGCAAGGAAGCCAGCGCACACGAGCCAGTGCGAGGTTGGCTGTTGTGGTGTGTCGTTCCGCGTGTTGCTTTTAATAATAATAATAATAATAATAATAATAATAATAATAATAATAATAATAATAATAATAATAATAATAATAATAATAATATAATAAGAGTTGGAAGGGACCTTGGAGATCTTCTAGTCCAACCCCCTGCCTAGGCAGGAAACCCTACACCATTTCAGACAAATGGCTATCCAACATTTTCTTAAAAATTTCCAGTGTTGGAGCATTTACAACTTCTGCAGGCAAGTCGTTCCACTGATTAATTGTTCTCACTGTCAGGAAATTTCTCCTTATTTCTAAGTTGCTTCTCTCCTTGATTAGTTTCCACCCATTGCTTCTTGTTCTATCCTCAGGTGCTTTGGAGAATAGCTTGACTCCCTCTTCTTTGTGGCAACCCCTGAGATATTGGAAGACTGTTATTTATTTATTTTTATTTATTTATTATTTATATTTGCATTTATATCCCGCCCTTCTCCGAAGACTCAGGGCGGCTTACACTATGTCAAGCAATAGTCTTCATCCATTTGTATATTTATATACAAAGTCAACTTATTGCCCCCAACAATCTGGGTCCTCATTTTACCTACCTTATAAAGGATGGAAGGCTGAGTCAACCTTGGACCTGGTGGGACTTGAACCTGCAGTAGTTGCAAGCAGCTGCTGTTAATAACAGACTGCATTAGTCTGTTGAGCCACCAGAGGCCCTTTTTATCATGTCTCCCCTAGTCCTTCTTTTTATTAAACTAGATATACCCAGTTCCTGCAACCGTTCTTCATATGTTTTAGCCTCCAGTCCCCTAATCATCTTTGTTGCTCTTCTCTGCACTCTTTCTAGAGTCTCAACATCCTTTTTACATCGTGGCGACCAAAACTGAATGCAATATTTCAAGTGTGGCCTTACCAAGGCATTATAAAGTGGCATTATAAAAGGCATTTTGCTGACTTTGTCGGGCTTAGCAAGGAATACGTTGCTTTTGGAACATCAGGAGTTGAAAATAGTGGTGGGAGTTGGGGAAGGGCAAAAGAGATTATATCTCTTAAAAGTCCAGTGTATTTTACAGCAGCCGGGCGATTTCGGCAGCAACAGAAGGAGATAAACCTTTTCTTTTCTAACAAATTACTTTCGGGGAGCATCCGAAGACATAGATTTAGGATGTGGTTTCTAAACAATTTTTTTTTTCTTAAATAAATAAATAAATAAAAAGCAACACACCAACCCACAGCATCTGGCAGCTGCAAGGGAAAGATGGGGTGGGGGGGGGAGAGAAACGAAATAACTTTCAGCTCTTGTTATTTTGTCTGAAGCTCAGACATCTGGTGAGATTGAGATGGGGCTTGGCTTTCATTGCCCCCCCCCTCCCGACTTCCAAAAAGAGATAAATTGGGTTTCAGAGGGGTTAAAAAAAATTGGAAATGTTTTATGACATAATCCCATCATTTATTCCAATCTGTTTCGGCTATCTGTGGAATGAGTACCAGGAAATTCAACAGCAGGTGTATGCAGCCGGCAGTCACCCCAAGCCTCAACTTTTTCCTCTTGGAATAATCCTCACTATCCTGTTTCCCCCCAAAATAAGACCTCCCCTGATAATAATCCCAATCGGGCTTTTGAGCGCATGGCAGTAAGGCCAAGCGCTTGTTTCAGGGTTCAAAAAAATATAAGACAGGGTCTTGTTTTCGGGGAAACATGGTAGATAGATCAATAGAGATGATAGATAGATAGATAGATAGATAGATAGATAGATAGATAGATAGATAGATAGATAGAGGTTCCCTGTTTCCCCCAAAATAAGACATGCCCTGATAATAAGCCCAGCAGAGCTTTTGAGCGCATGGCAATAAGGCCAAGCGCTTGTTTCAGGGTTCAAAAAAATATAAGACAGGGTCTTATTTTTGGGGAAACACGGTAGATAGATCGATAGAGATAAAGAGAGAGAGAGATGATATATATGTATGTATGTACAGATCATAGATAGATGATAGATCTATCTATAGATCTGAGAGATACATAGAAGATAGATAGATAGATAGATAGATAGATAGATAGATAGATAGATGATAGATAGATAGATAGAAAGATAGATAGATAGATAGATAGATAGATAGATAGATAGATAGATAGATAGATGATAGATAGATAGATAGAAAGATAGATGGATAGATAGATAGATACCCTGCTCCCCCCAAAACAAGACCTCCCCTGATAAAAAGCCCAATCGGGCTTTTGAGCGCATGGCAATAAGGCCAAGCACTTATTTCAGGGTTCAAAAAACATATAAGTCAGGGTCTTATTTTCAGAGAAATGCTGTAATTTTTTTTTTAATTTTTAAATTTAAATTGGACTCGGATGGAGGACACCTGGTTTCTAGAAGAATCCCTTGCAGAGCTGTCCGATCTCGGCCCCTTGAAAACCTGTGGACTACCAACTCCCAGGTTTCCTCAGCCGCCTGGGGAATTCTGGGAGTTGAAGTCCGCCCTTTCTTCAAATCCCCATGGTTGACAAACCCTGCAAGATGGCTGCCTTGACTTTCCACTCAAAAGAGTAGAGGTTATCCGAACAGCCAGGCAGCCTCTTGACCGGGGAATCGAACTTGCGCTCTGCGTTTTGCAACGTCGGGTCCTCCATTATGAGAAGCAATAATTGGAAGAGTTATCTGAAAGACGGACAGAGGTCCAGAAGGCCTTCAATTTTGCAAAGGGAGCACCAGGCATTCATAAAACTGCCTGGAGATTTTGAAAGGCAGGAAGAAACCTTGCAGCTTCGATAATAGCTGATGTGCTTTAAAAAAAAAAAATCTCCAGAAAAAAATACGTACATTTCTCCACTGGAATGTTTTATTCCTTGCTGCCGGAAACATAGCTGAATTGAAGCAGCATTTCGGTACTCAGCTGTTTTAAAACTCATCCAATTTGGTATTCAAGGCGTTTTGATGAGAAAATTGCCTCCCGATACTCATCCTTTGTTTAATACTCGACGTGCATGCTTACAAGAGAGAGAGAGAGAGGAAGGAAGAGAAAGAAAGGAAAAGGAGGGAAGGAGGAGGAAAGAAGAGGGAGAGAAAAGGAGAAAGGAAACAAGAGATGGAGGGAGCAGGAGAAAGAAAAAAACGGAAAAAGAGAAGGGAAGGAAGGAGATAGTAGAGGGAAGGAAAGAAAAGAAAGGAAAGGTAGAAAAGGGGGCAAAGGAAGGAGAGAGAAGGAGGGAGGGAGGGAGGAAGGAAGAAAAATAGCAACAACACTTAGACTTATATACTGCTTCATAGTGCTTTCCAGTCCTCTCTAAGCGGTTTACATAGTCAGCCTCTTGCCCCCCAACAATCTGGGTCCTCATTTTACCCACCTCGGAAGAAGGAAGGAAGGAGGGAAGGAAGGAAGGAGGGAAGGAAGGAGGGAGGGAGGAAGGAAGGAAGGAAGGAAGGAAGGAAGGAAGGAAGGAAGGAAGGAAGGAAGGAAGGAAAATAGCAATAGCCCTTAGACTTATATACCGCTTCACAGTGCTTTACAGCCCTCTCTAAGCGGTTTACATAGTCAGCCTCTTGCCTCCCAACAATCTGGGTCCTCATTTTACCCACCTCGGAAGAAGGAAGGAAGGAGGGAAGGAAGGAAGGAGGGAAGGAAGGAAGGAGGGAGGAAGGAAGGAAGGAAGGAAGGAAGGAAGGAAGGAAGGAAGGAAAATAGCAATAGCCCTTAGACTTATATACCGCTTCACAGTGCTTTACAGCCCTCTCTAAGCGGTTTACAGAGTCAGCCTCTTGCCTCCCAACAATCTGGGTCCTCATTTTACCCACCTTGGAATAAGGAGGGAGGGAGGGAGGAAGGAGGGAAGAAAGGAAGGAAGGAAGGAAGGAGGGAAGGAAAGAGGGAGGGAGGGAGGGAGGAAGGAAGGAAGGAAGGAAGGAAGAAAGGAAGGAGGGAGAGAGGGAGGGAGGAAGGGAGGGAGGGAGGAAGGAAGGAAGGGAGGAAGGAAGGAAGGAAGGAAAATAGCAATAGCCCTTAGACTTATATACCGCTTCACAGTGCTTTACAGCCCTCTCTAAGCGGTTTACAGAGTCAGCCTCTTGCCTCCCAACAATCTGGGTCCTCATTTTACCCACCTCGGAAGAAGGAGGGAGGGAGGGAGGAAGGAGGGAAGAAAGGAAGGAAGGAAGGAAGGAGGGAAGGAAAGAGGGAGGGAGGGAGGGAGGAAGGAAGGAAGGAAGGAAAATAGCAATAGCCCTTAGACTTATATACCGCTTCACACTGCTTTTCCAGCCCTCTCTAAGCGGTTTACAGAGTCAGCCTCTTGACCCCCAACAATCTGGGTCCTCAGCTTCCGTGATTATTTTGTGATTTTTTGTTTCTCATTTATATATTTTTGCCCTTTTTTTTTGGGCTCATCACTACAGATAAAGTGATGTTTTTATTTTATTTTATTTTATTACAGGTAGTCCTCGATGTAAGACCACGATAGAACACCACATTTCTGTTGTTGAGCGGGTTTTGCCCCGTTTTACGACCTTGCTTGCCACCGCTGTTACGTGAATGACTGCCGTCGTTAAGTTAGCCACCTGGTTGTTAAGTGAATCTGGCTTCCTCTTTGATTTTGCTTGGCAGAAGGTCGCAAAAGGGGATCACTGAACCTGGGGACACCCGCACCCGTCGTAAATACGAGTCGGTTGCCGAGGATCTGAATTTTGATCACGTGACCACGGGGAAGCAGCAACGGCCATAACTGTGAAAAATGGTCTTAAGTCACATTTTTCAGTGCCGTTGTAACTTTGAACGGTCACTAAACGAGCTGTAGAAAGTCCAGATCTACCTCTATTTATTAATTTGTTAGGTGTATTTCCCATGTAAAGTAATGATATACAATCCTATCTTTAGACATGTTGCCTTAAAATGTGCATTGCCTTTGGTTTGGGAACACATTAAATTTATTTACGTCGTTTCTTATGGGGAAAAAATGTATTTGATACTCATCATTTCTGGTACTCATTGCGTCTCCCGGAACCAATTAATGATGAGTACGGCTAGTCCCCGACTTACAACAGTTCATTTAGAGGTTAGAGGTTAGAGTGCAGTATTGCAGGCTACGTCTGCTGATCATTGGCTGCCAGCAGGTTGGCAGTTCGAATCTCACCAGGCTCAAGGTTGACTCAGCCTTCCATCC
>NC_080546.1:3918519-3971019 GCF_028640845.1 Ahaetulla prasina | reverse complement strand
GCAATAAGTTGACTTTGTATATAAATATACAAATAGAATGAGACTATTGCCTTACACAATGTAAGCCGCCCTGAGTCTTCGGAGAAGGGCGGGATCTAAATGTAAATAAAAAAATAAAAAATAAAAATTAGGCCAAATTCCGTTAAAACTATTAATAAAACGATAATAAAACCCAAGTTAAAAGCTATGTTACAATTAGGCCAGCCCTGCGCGGTAAAACAGAAAGGTCTTGAGCTCTCGTCGGAAGGTCCGGAGGTCGGGGATCAAACGTAACCCCAGAGGCAGCTCAATTCCAGAGGGCAGGTGCCCCCACAGAGAAGGCTCTCCCCCTGGGGGTCGCCAGCTGACATTGTTTGGCTGACGGCACCCTGAGGAGACCCTCCCCTGTGGGAGCGCACAGGGCGATGGGAGGCGATTGGTGGCAGCAGGCGGTCCCGTAAATATCCCGGTCTTATGCCATGGAGCGTATGAAGTGGTATATAAGTCTTGAGTGCTAAGTGCTATTTAGAGACCGTTCAAAGTTAACAACGGCACTGAAAAAAGTGACATGACCGATTTTCACCCTTATAAGGACCGTTGCATCGTCACGTGATCAAAATTCAGGCGCTTGGCAAGTGACTCATATTTATGACGGTTTATGTCCAAAGGTCACCTGATCCGCTTTGGTGACCTTCTGAAGAGCAAAGTCAATGGGGGAAACGAGATTCACTTAACAACCATATTCAACTGCGGTGATTCGCTTAACAACTGTGGCAAGGAAGCTCGTAAAAACGGGGCAGAATTCGCTTAACCAATGTCTCGTTTAACAACAGAAATTTGGGGCTCAGTTGAGGTCATAAGCTGAGGTCTACCTGCAACCGAGACACCACTGTGGACTCCGAAGCAAACAAGGGCTTCAAACGAGTTCTTCCCGACATGTGCTGACCGACAGTTCACTTATTCTACTATTGCTAGACCAAAATATCAATTAAAATACATCAAGAAAGAAGATCAGAAGCCTCCCCGCTCAATGCCTCATTGCTTGACCTTCTCGGTTTCTCTCTTCCGCTTTCTTCTATTTCCTTGGGAGTTAGGTGATTCCCTTTGATTGAAAATATCTGGGGGGGAAAAAACCCGCGTGAGCTGGAGGGATGGCGGACAGAGAGGCTTAGCGTCCGTTGAAAACTGTCTCGAGAAAATCTCCCATCCTAACCTTAAATAATCCTTCATTAAAACAAAATTGGCAGCCAAACACTAACTGCAAGTTGGTGGAATAAAGGACGTTTAAAGCTCAATTTATCAACACGGCCTCCTGAATTCTAGAGTCCTAGGGCCTGAAGGATCTTTGAGATCCTCTAGTCCAACAGCTAAGGGAGCTGCTAGGTATGTTTAGCCCAACGGAGAGACTTTCTAGGGCAGTGATGGCTAACTTCTTTCCCGTCGTGTGCCTGGAGCGGGTGGGGGGGTGTCCGTTTTCGCCCTCCCGAGACTCCTAGAAAGGCTCTAGAGGCTGGGGAGAGCAGAAAATGGGCCTTCCCCACCACTCCGGAGGCAGGAAATAGCCTGTTCCTCTACTTCTGGTGGGCCCAGAAGGCCTGAAAATCAGCTGGCGCACCAGAGCTGAGCTCGCGTGGCCATCGATATGGCTGCGCTTCCCACAGGTTCACCATCACTGTTTTAGGCTGCATCAAGAGAGGGATAGAATCACGATTAAGTTTAATACCACTTTATGATGCCTCGATAAGGCCACACTTGGAATAGTGCATCCAATATCAGTCGCCACGATGTAAAAAAGATGTGGAGACTCTGAAAATTGTGCAGAGAAGAGCAACAAAAAGGATTAGGGGGCTGGAGGCTAAAACATAACGATGAACGGTTGCAGGAATTGGGTATGGCTGGTTTAATGAAGAGAAGGATATGATAGCAGTCTTCCAACATTTGAAGAGCTGTCACAGAGGGTTATTTAATCCGCTTTATAGCTTCATCTTCACTTAGGGGAAAAAATGTGATTTTTTTCATATCCACAGGACACCTCCTAAAATGCAAGGGAAGAGGGTGGATGTGCTGTGGCTCTCGAGATACGGCAGTCGTTGTGTGCACCATAAACTGCTGCTAAGGGAACTTGCCATGTTTAGCCTAACGAAAAGAAGGACCAGGGGAGACATGATAGCAGTGTTCCAATATCTCAGGGGCTGCCCCAAAGAAGAGGGAGTCAAGCTGTTCTCCAAAGCACCTGAGGGCAGGACAAGAAGCAACAAACTAATCAAGGAGAGAAGCAACCTGGAACTAAGGAGAAATTTCCTAACTGTGAGAACAATTACCGTATTTTTCGGAGTATAAGACGCACCTTTTCCCCCCCTAAAAGGGGGTGAAAACTTAAGTGCATCTTATACATCGAATGTAACCCCACCCACTCACTCTGGCCTCTGCCTGCCAGCAATTTACCTCCTAGCAGCAAGAAGAAACAGCCCCTTTCAGCTTCAGCACAGCCTGATTAGTACAAGTTGATAATTGGATTGGTCTCCCGACTCTCAACTGCTTTGCGTGGGCCTCTGCTGCAAGGAGGTAAATTTCTGGGAGCAGATTTTTTTTCTCTTGTGCTAATCAAGCTGTGCTGAAAACGAAAATGAAAGTAAAGCTGGCTATTTGCTGTTTGCTGCAACGAGGCAAAATTGCTCAGAGGCAGAGACAGATTTCTTTTTCTTGTTTTCCTCACCAAAAAAGGTAGGTGCGTCTTATAGTCTGGAGTGTCTTATACAGGGGTGAAATGCTCCCAGTTCTGACCGGATCTCACGATCCGGTAGCAATTGTGGCCAGTGGTTCAGCGATCCGGTAGCGATCATGGCCGGTGGTTCAGCAATCCGGTAGCAATTGTGGCCTGTGGTTCAGTGATCTGGTAGCGGTTGTGGCCAGTGGTTCGGAGATCCGGTTGCGATCGTGGCCTGTGGTTCAGTGATCCGATAGCAGTCGTGGCCGGTGGTTTGGCGATCCGGTAGCAATTTTGGCCAGTGGTTCGGTGATCCGATAGCAGTCGTGGCCAGTGGTCGGAGATCCGGTTGCGATTGTGGCCGGTGGTTTGGCGATCCGGTAGCAATTGTGGCTGGTGGTTCAGTGATCCGGTAGCAGTCGTGGCCAGTGGTTTGGCGATCCGGTAGCAATTTTGGCTGGTGGTTCAGCGATCCGATAGTGATTGTGGCCGGTGGTTCGGCAATCAGGTAGCGATCGTGGCCGGTGGTTTGGCGATCCGATAGCAATTGTGGCCAGTGGTTCGGTGATCCAGTAGCAATCGTGGCCGGTGGTTTGGCGATCCGGTAGCAGTTGTGGTTCAGTGATCCGGTAGCGATGGCGGAGCAAAGCTCCGCCCACCCGCCCAGGTGTCATTACTTCCTGGTTTTAACCAGGAAGGAATGTGTTTTTTACCTTCTGCGCATACACAGAAGGTTTTGTGCATGTGCAGAAGGTTCACAAGCACGCACAAGCCACATGTACACTTCCAAACCAGTAAGGAAGGTAAGTAGATTTCACCCTGGTCTTATACTCTGAAAAATACAGTAACCAGCGGAACAGCTTGCCACCAGAAGTTGTAAATGCTCCATCACTCAAGGTTTTGAAGAAGAGATTGGACAGCCATTTGTCTGACATGATCTAGGGCAGGGGTCCCTGGTTCTTGGAGTGGCACCAGCCTGCGGCATGCCAGCAACCGGTCCACGCAAACCATCGAAGGCCCATTCGTGGGACGTGGACAGCGCACACAATCACACAACCCACTGGTCCACAGAAAGATCTCTCCACGGAAGCAGTCCCTAGGGCCCAAGAGGTTTGGGGGCCGCTGGTCTAGCGTCTCCTGCTTGAGCAGGGGGTTGGGCTAGAAGACCTCCAGGGCCCCTTCCACGTCTGTCATTCTGTTCAGGCTTAGGCTTCCCTGAGACCCCGATAACGTCTTCCAATATTTGAAAGAGGGTGGAGGGGGGGTCAGTTTATTCTCCAAACCTCCTGAGGACAAAGGATGGAAGCCCCTCGGAGGGAGCGGCAACCAGGACCTAAGGAATTTCCTGACGGAGAGAAACGACGAATCTGCGGAACAGCTCGCCACTGCTGAATTAAGCTCACTCTATTCCAGGCAGCACTCCTTCATTTTTTCCCTCTTTGGTCTCCCTATATCCCAGGGGTCTCCAACCTTGGCAAAGCTGGCTGAGGAATTCTGGGAGTTGAAGTCCACAAGTCTTAAAGTTGCCAAGGTTGGAGACCCCCTGCCCTATCCCAACGCAGCTGAGCATCCCTGCCAGAGGCAACCGTCTCTCTATTTCAGAACTGGCCCCGCAAGCCGCCGGCAGACAATTTATAACGGGGGTGGGGTGGGGGATACCCATCCTCCCCCCTGCATCCATTAGTTCTCGTAATTGAGTTCCAGCACAAAACACTCTGCAGTGTTTTATTCCTTGCCTCCTTCTCTCTTTGTAAGAAAACAAATTATTTTGAACTTTAGTGACTCTGCAGGGAACCGACGTGCGAAGACACCGGCTGTAAAAAAAAAACCAAACCAAAACCCACCACCCTCCTTATTGTAAGGCGGTAAACTACTTCTGTGAAGCAACTTCATTCATCGGGGTCTCCCTTGGCCAGTTAATACCGGAGACCTGGGAAAGGGCTTCTGTTTGTTTAGGCGTTGGTTAACGCAACCACAACTGTGGTCCTTCTTGGCTTTTTGTTAGCATCTCTTCGATGAAGCGTTTGGCTGCGGAAGCAGGGCGCCATCGAGACCCGCCTGAAGAAATATATAAGCCACCCTCGCTCTATTTTTAAAGCAACGCAGAAGAGAAATGGCTCGAAGCTACGAGAGGTAGAAAACGGCCAGTCCTAGAGAATGTCTTGCATCTGTCTGTCCGTCTGTCTCTCTAAAGGAGAATATTTGCAGCTCAGGGTTGAAATGAAGGGACGTTTCGTGACCCAACTCGGTTACATCATGAGTGCTAGAATAGAATAGAATAGAATTTTTATTGGCCAAGTGTGATTGGACACACAAGGAATTTGTCTTGGTGCATAGGCTCTCAGTGTGCATAAAAGAAAAGATGCCTTCATCGAGGTACAACATTTACAACACAATTGATGGTCAATATATCAATATAAATCATAAGGATTGCCAGCAACAAATTACAGTCATACATTCATAAGTGGAAAGAGATGGGTGATGGGAACGATGAGAAGATTAATAGTAGTGCAGATTTAGTAAATACTTTGACAGTGTTGAGGGAATTATTTGTTTAGCAGAGTGATGGCCTTCGGGAAAAAAACTCTCCTTGTGTCTAGTTGTTCTGGTGTGCAGTGCTCTATAGCGTGGTTTTGAGGGTAGGAGTTGAAACAGTTTATGTCCAGGATGCGAGGGATCTGCAAATATTTTCACGGCCCTCTTCTTGATTCGTGCAGTATACAGGTCCTCAATGGAAGGCAGGTTGGTAGCAATTATTTTTTCTGCAAGAAGGAAGATTGGGAGGAGGAGGAGGACTAAGGAGTCCTTAGCGCTCTCTGCACGGAGTTGCTTTCCTGCAGACGTTTCATGACCGAACTAGTTAACTTCATCAGGGCTAGCAGGGAGTGGTTTTACAGGGGAGAGGGAGGGGGGGAAGGAGGTAGCTGCAGGGTCCTTGGTGCTCTCTGAGCTTGGTGGTTTTCTTGCAGACGTTTCATGACCCAACTAGGTAACTTCATCAGTAGTGAAAGGGAGTGGGTTTGCAGGGGAGAGAAGGGAGGGAGGGAGATCTCCAGGGATGGGGAGGAGAAAGACTGTGGGGTCCTTCGTGTTCTCTGAGCTGTTTTGTTTCCTTGCAGACGTTTCATGACCCATCTGGGTAACACAATCAATGCTGGAAGGGAATGGGGTTTGCAGGGAGGAGGAGGAGGAGGTGGAAGAGAGGAGGAAAAAGGCTGTGCGGTCCTTGGTCCTGTCTGAGCTGGGTGGTTTTTCTTGCAGACGTTTCACGACCCAACTAAGTAACATCATCAGTGCTGGAAGGTTGTGGAAAGGGTTTGTGGAAAGAAGGAGGATGGGAAGGAGAAAGACTGTGGGGTCCTTGGTGCTCTCTGAGCTGGGTGGTTTCCTTGCAGACATTTCATAACCCAAGTAGGGAACACAATCAATGCTGGAAGGGAGTGGGGTTTGCAGAGAGGAGGAGGAGGTGGAAGAGAGGAGGAGGAGGAGGAGGAAGAAGACTCTGGGGTCCTTGGTGCTGTCTGAGCTTGGTGGTTTTCTTTGTGTGAAAAAACATATCTTTTCTTTTATGTACACTGAGAGCATATGCACCAAGACAAATTCCTTGTGTGTCCAATCACACTTGGCCAATAAAATTCTATTCTATTCTATTCTATTCTATTCTATTCTATTCTATTCTATTCTATTCTATTCTATTCTATTCTATTCTATTCTATTCTGACGTTTCATGACCCAACTAGGGAACACAATCAATGCTAGAAGGGAGTGGGGTTTGCAGAGAGGAGGAAGAAGAAGGGGACAGCTGTGGGGTCCCTGGTGGTCCTCATGTCTGTCCCTCTCTTAAAAGAAAGTATCTGTTAGTCGATTTGACTTCCTAGAGATTTGGTGAGCCAGATTGTTTTGTTCCTTATACTCCAAGCGTGCCGGTCTTTTTAATAGATGCTGAAGCATAGCACCCTATTATTATTTTTTTCTTCCCCCATTTAATTACATGCCCCATTAAAGTGAGCTGCTGATCTATCAAAATGAAATATCGCCGGGGAAACGTGGCGTTTCTCTTCATCCTTCTTCGGCCATGGGGTCTTGCGTAAGCCCCGTTCGGCGCAAATTAAAAACACTTCGGAACTTACACAAAAGTGGCCAGGCAGAGAGCGACGGACGGGTTGGCCGTTCAGATCCTGGAAGACCAGGTGAAGCTCTGTATGAATAAGGAGCTCTGGAGAATGAACTTTTAAGAAAGGCTTTTAAGATCTGGATGGGGTTCTTGGTGTGTTCTGAGCTTGATGGGGTTTTCTTGCAGACGTTTCATGACCCAGCTAGGTAACCTCATCAGTGCTAGAAGGGAGTGAGGATTGCAGAGAGGAAGGAGAGGAGGAGAGGGGACGGAAGAGGAGGGAGAAAGCAGGAGGAGGACTTTAGGGTCCTTGGTGGTTTCTGAGCTTGGTCCTTTTCTTGCAGATGTTTCATGACCCAGCTAGGTAACTTCATCAGTGCTAGAAGGGAGTGAGGTTTGCGGAGAGGAGGAGGAGGAGGAGGCTGGAGAAAGCAGGAGGAGGACTTTAGGGTCCTTGGTGGTCTCTGAGCCTGTTTGTTCTCTGGGTTTGTTCTCTGTTCATATAGAAGCCGCTTGCCCAGTTGAGGTGGGTGGGGGTATCCTTGATTCGGCTATTATTAATTGTTTCTTCATTTGTCCAAGTTGGTCCTTACATGATTGGGGTGTGGTTTACTTCTGGATGGATTGAGAGTCTGGGGTTAATCCTTGGCCAGCTCTAGGAAGAGATGGACTCCCACCCAGGCCAGGACCTTCTGGGTTGGCACCTGTCTTGAGAACAGGTGTCTTGAGGGCAACCCTGAGCTTCTCTCTCGCCCTTCGTAGCAGCTGATGGGAGGAGGGCTTTGGGGAGGAACAGCCTCATGCTTTGCATGGTGGAAGGAACTATGGACCAAGTTTTTCTCTCTTTCTCTTTTTGTTTCTCTTTCCCTTTCCCTTTCTCTTTCTTTTTCTCTTTTTCTTTCTCTCCTCCACTTCACCTCTCCTCTCCTCTCCCTTTCCTTTCCCTCTCTATCTTCCCTTCCCTTCCCTCCTCTGTTCCTTTTATTTTTCCTCCTCCTTTAATCTTTCTGCCATCTCCCTTCCCTTTCCCTTTTCTCCTTCTCTTTTCTTATTCCCTTCCCTTTTCTTTCCCTTGCCTTCTCCATCCTTCCCTTCCTTCCCTTCCTTCCCTTCCCTCCTCTGTTCCTTTTATTTTTCCTCCTCCTTTAATCTTTCTGCCATCTCCCTTCCCTTTCCCTTTTCTCCCTTTCTCTTTTCTTATTCCCTTCCCTTTCCCTTCCCTTCCCTTCCCTCTCCTCCCCCCCCCCAAGCCAACCTCTCACCTGCTGTCCTCTGTTCCTGTTGCAGATGGTGCCCAAGCCCATCGCCCTGGAGCCTTGTTTTGGCAACAAAGCGGCCGTCCTTTCCGTGTTTGTGCGGTTGCCGAGGGGCCTCGGTGGGATCCCTCCACCTGGGCAGTCAGGTAAGTCTCCAGGCTCCGCTGGCAGCCATGCCCTCCCTCAAGCTCCCTTGGGACATCACTGATGGTCCTGCATTAAAGGATCTCTTCCGGATGTCCACCTGTGTGTCACCTGTGCTGGAGAACCACCTGGGACCAGGCATGGGCTCTCTGATGGGCGCCTTTGGTCCAGGGGTGAAATGTGAAATTTGTTACTACCGGTTCTGTGGGCGTAGCTTGGTGGGTGGGTGGGGTAATGTGACTGGGTGGGCGTGGCCAACTTTTTTTTCTACAACTTCTTCGGCCGAAGAGGTTGTAAAAAAATGCTTTTAAAAGCCTCTGACGATCAGGCAACTCAGCTGGAATCGCCAGAGGCTTTTAAAAGCATTTTTTCTACAACCTCTTTGGCCGTAGAGGTTGTAGAAAAAATGCTTTTAAAAGGCTCCTCTGGCGATCCCAGCTGAGCCGTGTGATCATCAGAGGCTTTTTTTTACTTTTAAAAGCATTTTTTCGGCGAAGAAAAAATGCTTTTTTAAAAAAAAACCTATGATGATTACGCAGCTCAGCTGGGCAGGGAGGCGGGGCAGGGATTTTTGCTACCGGTTCTCCAAACCACCCGCCGCCATCGCTACCGGATCGGGCGATCCGGTCCGAACCGGGAGCATTTCATTCCTGCTTTGGTCGCTGCTTGGTTGAGAAGCACAAATAACGACTGAGACGTCGTCCATGTTCTCTTTGATCGAAAAGCTCTTTTGAGGTATTCAGCCGGACCTCGGCTTGCAACCATTCGTTTAGTGACCATCCAAAGTTAACGACAGCACCGGAAAAAGCGACTTAGGACCGTTTTTCACCCTTACGACCGTTTCAGCATCCCCGTGGTCACGCGGTCGAAATTCAGATGCTTGGCAGCTGACTCACATTTGTGACGGTCTCAGAGTCCCGAGATCCCGTGATGCCCTTTTGCCACTTTCCGGAAAGCCAAGTCAACGGGAGAGCCAGGTTCACTCAACAACCGTGTCACTCACTTAACAACGGCAGTGATTCCCTTAAGAACCTGAAAAGTTCATGAAAAGTTTGAAAACAGGCCAAAAACTCACTGAACCAACTCTTTTGCGTAGCAATGGAAATTTCAGGCTCAATTGTAGTCATAAGTTGAGGATTACCTGACCTCCTTAAGTAGCAGTTCACTCTGACTTTCTAATCCGGTCTTTTTAATCAACTAAATCCAGCTCAGAAGGGAAAAAGTAGAACGTTCCAGTTTTTCACGGCTTCTGAGTTTCCTCCAGAGCAGGAGTCTCCAACCCCTGCTCCAGAGAATCCTATCTGGAGACCCGTTATCAGTTCTTCAGTCTGCAGGAAGCCCCCTGGGTATCCCTGTCGAAGACATTTCTTTGATGTAGAACAGAGGGTTTCCAGAGTTGGCCATTTGAAGACGTGTGAACTTCAACTCCCAGAATTCCCCAGCCAGCATGAGAAGTTGAAAGTTCAGAGTTCTTAAAGTTGTCAAGGTTGAGAAACACTCCTTTGGCTGGCTGAGGGATTCTGGGAGTTGAAGTCCACACGTCTTAAAGTTGCCCAATTTGGAGACCCCTGACCTAGATGGCTGGCTGAGGGATTCTGGGAGTTGAAGTCCACACATCTTAAAGTTCCCTAATTTGGAGACCCCTGATCTAAATGGCTGGCTGAGGGATTCTGGGAGTTGAAGCCCACACATCATCAAGTTGCCCAGTTTGGAGACCCCTGACCCAGATAGCTGGCTGAGGGATTCTGGGAGTTGAAGTCCACAAGTCTTAAACTTGCCAAGTTTGGAGACCCTCTGTTCCTACATCAAAGAAATGCCTTAGACAGGGATACCCATTGAGGTGGGGACTTCCTGAAGAATAAAACTCCTGGTAACGGGCCTCCATGCACAGTTCTCTGCAGAAAATGCAGAAGCCGTGAAGAATTGAACTTGTCTGCTTCTGAGCTGGGCTTAGTTGATTAAACAGGGCAGATTAGGAGTGAACTGCTACTTAAGAAGCTCAGGTGGTCCTCGATGTATGACCACAATTGAGCCTGAAATTCCTATCGAGCTGTGCTGTACTGGGGGGATTCTGGGAGTTGAAATCCACAGGTCTTAAAAGTAGCCACTGTTGAGAAACACTTCCGGAGTGTGTAGCTCAGAGGTGTCAAACTGGATTTCTTTGTGGGCCAGATCATTCATTGTAGTTGTCCTCCATGGGCTGGCGGGGTGGGGTGGGGAGATGGGATGGACGGCAGGCGGGATGGATACCTCCTGCTGCAGAGTGATGCAGGAGGCCATCCTGGCCGAAAATGGGGCACGGGTGTGTGTTTGTGCACCATAAAGTTCCCCCACACCAAGGGTAAAATCCAGCAGGTTCTAACAGGTTCTGGAGGACTGGTAGCAGAAAAAATTTTTGAGGATTTTTCAGCCCTGGTTTTTAATATTTCCAGAGCAAAAATTTTTATTTTCCATAATAATTCCCACAATTTGACCAGTGTACAATACAATCACTTATCCAACAATCGATCCTATACTCAAATTATACTCCATCAGGGCTGCTCGACCGCCACTCCCTCCCTTAATCCTTTCTACCCTTCTCATCCTTCTTCGACTTTCCCCACCATCCTTCCTCGCTTTCCTACTTCCGCACCTCTTTCCCACTTCTCACTACCATCCTTTCTAACCCTCTATCTTCTCCTTCTTCTTCTCCTCCTATCCTTTCTTCTCCCTCCCTTCTTTCCTACCTCCCTACCTACTTTCTTCCTTCTTTACTCCTCTTTCCTTACCCTTTTCCTTCGGGAGTGGTTACCGAGCAGTCCCGACTTTACACCATTCCAACTTGTTTACGTGTGTGTGTTTGTGCACCATAAAGTTCCCCCACACCAAGGGTAAAATCCAGCAGGTTCTAACAGGTTCTGGGGAACCGGGAGCAGAAATTTTGAGTAGTTCAGAGCAGGGGTCTCCAACCTTGTCAACTTTAAGTCTTGTGGACTGAGTCTTAAGACTGAGTCCCTCAGCTTTGCTGGCTGAGGGATTCTGGGAGTTGAAGTCCACAAGTCTTAAAGTTGACAAGGTTGGAGACCCCTGGTTCAGAGAAGTGGCAAATATCACCTCTGGCTGGCCCCAGAGTAGGGTGGGAATGGAGATTTTGCAATATCCTTCCCCTGTCACGCCCACCAAGCCACACCCACGAAACCGGTAGGGGAAAAATTTTGGATTTCACCCCTGCCCTACGCCCCGTTTTCACTAGCTGAGGCACCACGGGCCGGTCGTGTGCTATTTCCAAGCCGGCCTCGCAGGCCAGCTATAAACACCCCATGGACCGGATCCGTCCCGCAGGCCTTGAGTTTGACTTCCCTGGTGTAGCTGGTCTACATCCCTCTCCGAGTGTATCTGTGTGTTCTTTTTTTGCCCAGGTCTTGCAGTCGCCAGCGCCTTGGTGGACATTTCACAACAGATGCCTATCACCTACAAAGACAAGTCGGGCGCGGTACGAAATAGGAAACAGCAGCCTCCAGCCCAGCCCGGAACCTGTATTTGATGCATGGACATCAGAACTGCCTCTTTTAAACCCAAGGTTAGCCCTCGGAGAAGGACCTCCGTTGTTTGTTTCGAAAGGCCCCAGGGATGCAGAGGAAGAGGAGGAGGAGACCTCAAAGCACTTGAGAACATACAGACTTTCTTCTCGGCGTTGGCGTCGGCGCCTCGGTTGGCTCAGTCCGGCACCTGCTCCGTCTTAGATCCGCCCAATCCCGTCAACGCCAGGTGGCTCCAACGTTTTTCGGTTGCTCCCCTTCGTCGGTTTTAGACCTTCCGTGGCATGTCCTTCGGCAGACTTCTCCACCCACCAAGGTTGGCATCGAGCGGGAGGAAGCCTAAAAAAAAGACTTTTTTATGGAACTTTGACTTTTCCCCCTCCAGGTTGTCGGTCAGTTCTCTGCCCTCGGTGGCTACAAGATTTCAAAAGAAGCTGTCTTAACTTCCCCCAGGATCCCGATAAACCCAAGGTCTCTATTTATTTCTTCTAAGAACAGGCCTTGGCTTGCATCAATGTGGTAGCATTATTCTTCTCCAAGTCAAGGTATTAAAATTTGGGGCGGAGCAGCCCTGCACGGTTGTTTCCCTTTAAAAAAAAAAAAAAATCTGATTTCCGGAGGGTATTTTTGTCATCCCCCCGACGTGGGCTTGTGTAGCGACGGACATCCTCACCCACGTCCGACGGGGTTTTAAATAGATCTAAGGAAAGCCTGGGATTAACGCAGGGAGGTTTCGCACACGCTCCGCGTTCTCCCTCCCCCACCCCATGTTCTTTTTTTTTAACTTGGCTACCTGGATTCAGGGGGAGAGAACCGCAGCGACAGGCGGACGAGAGACAGACGGTAACGCCAAAGCAGAGCCGGCAGGTGGACGGGTGGCACGGCTTGTATGTTCTCTCCACGGCAGCTGACGCGGTGACTTTTTCCCCTCTTTGGCGGGTCCTGTATCTTCTTTCTCTTTGGCTGCTTGGGTTCAAGGGAAAAGGCCGATTCCTACCTTGCCCAGGTTCAGCCTGAAATAGCTCCCCGGTGGGTGGGTGGGGGGTTCTGAAGACCCCTGAGTTCCCCACACACCACACAACACCACCATGCACCCAGAACAACTCTCTTACCTAGTGCAGACCGGGGATAATGACCGCGCAGGTGGGATTCAGCTGAGCTTCCTGATTGGCACCTTAAGGGAAAAAACGCAGGCGCTCTTGTTCCCCAGGGCCAAAGGGGTCCTGAGCCCCCTTTGGATGATCTTTGGATGTGGGTCGTTACTGGAAAACTAGTTGAAAATCTCCTTTTCTTTTCCGTTTGTTGGCCCTGAGACACGGCGGCCTCCTTGCCTACTGGAGACACAAAGCGCTTCGTTATTCGTCAGCCAGGATCAGGAAATGCTGGTTTGTTTTGGATGCGAGGTCAGCAGTAGTTGAAGCATCAGGTCACCGAAAGGGCTGGCACTGGGGCGGGGGGAGTGGGGGGTTGTTCTTGCTGTCACCCTCCCTGAAGCTCTTCCTCAAGGCGGCGTGTTTGGAAGAGAGCAGCCAAGTTTCCAAAACTGCTCCACCTCGTCTCACCCCACCCACCGGTCTGGCAGTTTCCCTCCACTCAAGAGCAGCCACTAGCGCTACACCGACCGAAGAGATGCGGGCAAATCCGACAGGCAGCGACGAGCAAACATCGGTGGTCCCTATTGCTGCAGCCAAGCTCCTTCTCTGTCTCTCTTTCTCTCTCTTCCCTTTCTCGCCATGCATGCACGCAAACGCCGCACACCGTGAGAATCGGTTCTCCTCGCGCTTCATGGGATTCCACGGCACGCACGGTCTGCCGCGGGCCCTGTCCAAGAGCGAGGCGGTGTCGAAACACCGGGCGTGATGGTGCGGGGAATTGCTCGGCCGCGACAAATCTTACGGGCTCGCGGTGAACTCCCTTCTTCCTGCCCTTCCCCAAATGCAGCAATGTGTATAATAGGTTTTTTTAAAAAAAAAATAAAAATAAATAAAAATAGGAAATTTGGGTGAGGGGAGGGGAAACGCTAAAGGATTTTCGGGCTGTTTCACCGGAACCAAATCGTTCCCGTCTCCTGATCCGCGATGGGCCGAATACTTCCTTAATTTGGGTCAACAAGCCACAAGTACGGCCGTTTTGCATATTGCTGAATCTGTACGCACGGACTCTTGCAGAACTGGAACCAATGTATAATTAAAAAGCATCTCTCGGTCGCCCACCTCCCTTTTTTCCCCCTCTTTCCCCTAAAGCTGTGAATCCAATGAATTGTCCCCGGAAAGCTGAAGTCTATAGAGTGAGAATCAATCTTGAATGTCTGAGCGCTTGCTACGAACCCGGGGTGGGTGGTCCAATTCTGCCTGGTCTCCCAGTAGGAACCAGTTTGTCGCCTTCCTGGTCCACTTCTTGTTCCAGAAGCTCAAATTCCAAGCTTTTTTTTTTTACAAGAGACGATTCAAATGCTTCTTGCCCTGGGCTGTGATATTTTTATTTGCACAATGGAGGGGTGAGAAATCATCAGATTTCTCCTTGGATTTGGGCCGGGTGGAAAAAAAATAAATAAATTCAGCCTTGAGCGGAACTGATTTTTAGACAGCCCAAAGTGGTACTCTTCTTTTCTTTTGCAAGAATATCTATATATCTATATCTTTATAAACAGAGTGCAGAAGACAATGTCGTCCCAATCATTAGACTTGAACCCAGAACCAAAAACAGGGCAGGTTCAACCTTTCTCATCCGTCCGGAGAACCACGGGCCTCGTCCCCTTTCAATCCAGAGCAGAAGACCGTCTCGGTGGGGAAGCAGGTATCTGACCCAGGGACCGTTTAAACCAGGGGTCTCCAACCTTGGCAACTTGAAGACTTGTGGACTTCAGCTTTGCTGGCTGAGGAACTCTGGGAGTTGAAGTCCACACGTCTTAAAAGTTGCCAAGGTTGGAGACCCCTGGTTCAAACTCAATTGACTCCTTGTCCCCGAAGCTTAGCCAAAGCTTAAATTGCTAGCTTGGTTGGAAAGAGGCCGCCGGAGTGGTCCTGTTGAGTCAGCACCTCCAATCCACTGCTGCTACTCTTTTTTTTATCTTTCCCGGAGAGGAAAAAAGGGCGTCTTTTCCTAACTTGCAAGCACTTCCCTTGGTTTAAAGGAAGAAACAAAAATTAAAACGACACCAGCCCAGAGAGAGCGTAATGCTACTTTGACATTTGCAACGAAACGCTTAAGCATTTTTCCTTGCAACGAAAACTTGGTTGCACCGTCATTGCCCAAAAGCACCGTCGTCAGCCTTTGCAACGAAAAGCGGTGGGGAAGGTGCCACGGGGGTGGGTGGGAATTTAACCTCACTCCAAAAATGGAAAGAGAACCTTAACCATACCTCTGGGAGCGCCGAAGGAGGGAGATGGCTGTCTTAACAATTTGCCCGGCTTATGCCAGGCGGAAAGCTGAAGAGCTTTTAAGCTGTCAGCTTATTTAAGCACCACATCGTTGGGCGCAGTGAAAAACACAGAAGGCGTATTCCTTTTTTTTAAAAAAACGGGGTGGGGGGGGAGGTCTTATCGGTTTGCACCCCGTCTAGCCCTCCCAAATTCACACATCGGCCAGCTCCCTTCTTCCTTCTTCTCCATCTTGGCGACCATGTTGAGTCATCTTGAGTCGGAAAGGGCGCACCAGGGAGCGAATGCGAGAAGGTTTGGCCCAGCCGTGGGTTTTTTGTTTTTTTGCAGAAAGCCTTTCGTTTAAAAACCTCCAAAATTGCCATCCTGGGTCTCTCTTAATTGTCCCAGTGTGTTCTGTTTGCTTTCTCGTAATTGCACATTTCTGGCAAGCCGAAGGAGCCCTGCGGGCAATTATCCGACAATTATCCTCCGTCGTTTGGGGTTAGGAGTCGGTTTGCCGGAGAAGGGATAATGCCGCTCACTTGCACATTTGGCTCAGAAGGGTCCAACTTTTCCCTGCGCCTGACACATTTCCTTTTTCTTCCTCTTGAATCTTCTCCGCGAATTACATTCCTCGCTCAGTGTGGCGAATTGCAAAGCCTCCGGGAACGACAAGCTGTAAAATGCCTCTTGACAGGTGTGCTCTTCGCCTCCCAGATCCAAAGAAACAGACAGACACCCACCCACCACCTTCGCCCGATATTCTTAGGAACAGATTCAACTTTATCTCCAAGGGGCTTTTAGCACGACTGTCACAAAATGAGTTTGGATGAAAGGAACTCGGGTGGAAATGAGGTGTTCCTTGAGCGACGGACGTGGAAAAGGGAGCCAGGGCACGCTTAGGATGAGTTTTGGTATCTGCTGAGATGCCAAAGGCATCTCCGGCAACTGGCCAGCCTCTTCTCTCAATCCCCACGTTGAAAACCTGAAAATAATTTGGATTCCTTTACAAACATGGAAACGGGATGGATCTCTAAGCATTCCTTCCTGTAGACGAAAGTCAGCATTTCTTCCAGGAAGCAAAGGATTGGGAGAATGTAAGGCAGGGGTGTCCAACCTTGGCCGCTTTAAGATCTGCGGATTTCAACGCCCAGAATTCCCCAGCCAGCATTTGCATTTGCTGGCTGGGGAATTCTGGGAATTGAAGTCCGTAGGTCTTAAGCAGTCGAGGTTGGACACCCGTGATCTAAGGTCAGCATGGACTGCTGAACCCTTCTTAAGATGTCCTTACTAACTTGGCCTGCTCAGATCCGACCAAGTCTCAGCCCTGGTTCCCATCCACTTTGGGTATGGAGTCCTGCAAAGCCCAGGGGAGCTCTGAGGCTGATTGATGTGGTAGGCCATCTGTCTTGGAGGACGTCAAGTGGTCAAGGCTTGCTTGGAAATGGTCTTTGGAAAAAAAAACTCCCCCCACACCACCCATCCTTGGTACTTGAGACGGGTCTGTTGTCTCTACCCTGCCTCGTTATCTTGAGTTTCAGTAGAAGACAATTAAGTGTATCTTGAGTTGACTCTTTCTTTCAGCTTTCCTAACCTCCGAGTCACTGGGTTCATTGGGTTTTCTAACTAGGAAGTATGGATTTGGTCGTTCTCTATCACCATTCCAGATCCTGATGAGTTCAGTGTCTCTGTAGGAATTGTGGCTGTGTCTACTTCATGTTGTTTTTGGGGGACAGCCATGGTGGAAGATCCTCATCGTAGGAAGATACCTTCAGGCCCAGATTCTCACCTTCTAGCTGATCCAGATTCTCACCATCTAGCTGATCCAGATTCTCACCATCTAGCTGATCCAGATTCTCACCATCTAGCTGATCCAGATTCTCACCATCTAGCTGACCCAGATTCTCACCTTCTAGCTGACCCAAGTTCTCACCATCTAGCCGACCTAGGTCCTCACTTTCTAGCTGACCCAGGTTCTCACCTTCTAGCTGACCCAGGTCCTCAACTTCTTTTTTACCAGAAGTAAAGAGTACATCTCTTTGATGGAGCCTCCAACTAACTCCATCTCAGGGGGTTAGAAGTCTCCTGGCCCCAAAACGAGTACTGTCTTCAGCTCTTGAGGGAAATCAAGTTTTTAATTGCCAAACTAAGGAAAAAAGATGGGAGATGAGTTGACATCCACTATTTGTATCACAGGTTTTCTCAACTTTGGCTATGTTAAGACGGGTGGACAGCAACTCCCAGAATTCCCCAGCCAGCGAATGCTGGCTGGGGAATTTTGGGTGTTGCCGTCCACACGTCTTAACATTGCCAAGGTTAAGAAACTACTGTGTCAGAACCGCTGCTATTAAATTTAGGGGGAATTTTGCAGCATTGTTAACATTTCAAACTTCCTGCCCTCCACCTTCCCCAAATCTACACTAGAAGTCTCCAAAATAACTCAATTCGGATCCGGTCCCTGAAAGGAAAAAAAAAAGAAAGAAAGCCGGCCCTTTAAATGAAGGACAAAAATGGGGGGGGGGGAACCCCTTTCTTTTATTCTGAAAATATGTGCATAAAAGCTGCTCTCTTTTAATTTTATTTTTTTTTAAAAAAAAATGTTTTCCTCTTTTTGTTGCAACTCTTCTTTTTTTTTTTCTTCTCCTGTATTTTGAATTCTGAACTTAAGGTGTTTTTTTTCTTGCATTCATATGTAAATAACTGAGTATTGTAAAGAATTTTATGGCTGGGAGCGGTATTAAAAAATACACAAGTTTTAGGGCTGCTGGGTGTTGTTGATTTTTTTTCTTTCAATTTTTTTTCCCGGTTTTTTTTTGGGGGGGGGAATATTTTTTGTATTGTATAAAAAAAAAACCCGCGTTGATTTAAAAAAGCAGAAAAAAGGTGACGAAAACATGCATTTAAAAAAAAAAAGCAATGTGAAGTAATATGTATAAATAGAAATAAAGAATGAAACATTGCCCCCCCCTCCCTTTCTGGAATTAAAAAGAGAAAACAGTAGAGAGATTTTGGTTTAAAAAAACTCGAGTTTGCCGTTGTTGTGTGTGAATTTCGATACAAAACGACTCACAGATCTGGATGTTATTTCACAAACACTGTAAGGCCGTGATTGGGTTATATGGGGAATCCTCAACATACGACATATTGTTTAGTGACCGTTCAAAATTACAGCGGAACTGAAAAATGTAACTTACGACCGTTTTTCACACTTAATGTCCGTTGCAGCATCCCTCTGATCAGGTGATCAAAATTCAGATGCTTTCCAACTGACTCGTATTTATGACGGTCGCGGTGTCCCGGGGGGGGGGGTATCACATGATTAAATTTTTAATTATCAGCCTTTATAATTTGCTTTGTTTTAAATGTTGTTTTAATTGTATATATTCTGTTTTATTTTGCCTGTACACCGCCCTGAGTCCTTCGGGAGAAGGGCGGTATAAAAATTTAATAAAATAAAATAAAATAAAATAATCCCCTTTTGCGACCTTCTGGCAAGCAAAGTCAAGGGAGGAAACCAGATTCACTTAACAACCGGATTACTAACTTAACAACGGCAGAGACTCAATTTAACCACATTTGCCAAGGAAGGTCATAAAATGGGTCAAAGCTCCCTTAACCACTGTCTCGCTTAGCGACAGAAATTTCCGACTCGAAGGCGGCGTTGTGGCCCGACAGCTGCCAGCAGAACTGGTGGCAGACTCGGACGATGAGGAGGTTGGGGAGGAAGTTGGGCCAGTGCCGGAGTCCGGGGAAGGCTCTGATGGATGCTCTGCGTCGGACGCAGAGATAGAGCCGGGGCCGTCCAACATTTCCCAGCCACCGGAGATGCAGCCGCCTTTGAAGGCTGATACGAGTGAGGAGGAAGAACAGCTGGGGCCTGTTCAAGATGCACATATGCGCGGAGCAGTTAGGAGAGAGGAGAACAACGGAGGACAAGGAGTCGGCTCGGGAAGCAAAGCAGACGTGGATGCTGAATGGCCCCTCCCTGGTTCGGGAAGAAATAGAAGCAAAGGGGAGTGGTGGTCGTAGGAGACAACCGTTCGTATTTCTGAAGATTTTGCTCATCATGTTTCCTGTCTCCGAACTTAATTTGCAGCTGGGAGCTCCGGGCCTGGCAATTATAGCAAGGCACTGATAAGGCTGGGTCAGAACAGGCGGTTGTAAGTCAAGGACTGCCGGTCTTCTGTTTTGAATCTTAGCACCCAGACCTTCCGTAACCAGAAAATTATTCGGCCCAGCTCAGGGATGTCCAACCGGCTGCCGGGTTAATTTTCTTAAACGGAAATGGTTTGGCTCAACGGCAGTCGTAAGTCAAGGACTACCTGTAACCCACCCGCTCCTGCCTCCCGCCTCTCCCCCACCCCCGATGCTCACCTCTTGCCCCTCCTTTCCCTTCTGCCCCATTTAGAAAACATCCCCGTTTCCGGCCGTCTTCTGCGACGGCATTTCCAATGATGGATTTAACCGCGGCGGTGAGCCGAACATTTCCCCTTGTGCCATTTGCCCGCCGCGGCTCCCAGATTTAATTCTTCTAAAAAGCCCGGCATTCATAAATCATAACAGGCGGGAGAGAGGATTGAAAGTAAAAGTCAGTCTCCTGGCTCTTTTACAGACTGTCTGCGTCGGGCTCTCTAAATCTCTCTTCGATTTCTTTCTCCTTCCAGAAAAGTCACCCGGTCACCACAAACCGCCTCTTTCGCACACCGGGGGAAGTGGGGGGGAATCTCCGGTTTGATCAAAGTTATATCGCTAACCCCAAGATTTTGGGGTGGCGGTTGGTGGCCAGTTCTGTACGGAAGCGTCGCGGCCCAGCTGCTCTTTGAGGCAGCGCGGATAGGAATATGTTCCCATTGGGGTCCCGGGTGCTCAAATGGGCAATGGAATGTTGTCGTGATGTTATGGATTCATGTACTGTTACTACAGCACTGATGGCATTACATAGTTGGGTAATAAAACATCTGCAAGAAAACAAAGAAGCTCAGAGAGCACAAGGACCACACATTCCTTGTTTGCCTCCTCTTCCTTTCCCTCTACTTCTTCATCACCTCCATCTCCTCCATCTATCCACAATCCCCATTTCCACTGATAAATGTTACCTAGTTGGATTGTAAAACATCCGCAAGAAAACCCTAATTCCATAGTTTTCCTCTCCTCCTCCTCCTCCTCCTCCTCCTCCTCCTCCTCCTCCTCCTCCTCCTCATCATCATCATCATCATCATCATCATCATAGTCTCCCTCTCCTCCTCCTCTCCTCCTTCTCCTCCTCCTCTCCTTCTCCTCCTTCTCCCTCTCCTCTTCCTCTCCTTCTCCTCCTCCTCTTCTCCTTCTCCTCCTCCTCTCCTCTTCCTCCTCCTTCTCCTTCTCTCCTTCTCTCCTCCTCTTCTCCTCCTCCTCCTCTCCTCCTCCTCTTCTCTCCTCCTTCTCCTCCTCTTCTTCTCTTCCTCCTCTTCCTCCTCTTCTCCTCCTCCTCCCCCTCTCCTTCTTCTCTCCTCCTCCTCTCCTCCTTCTCCTCCATCTTCCTTCTGCTACACCAAGGAACCCACAGGCCTTTTCTTCCTCCTCCTCCCTCTCCCTCCACAAACCCTACTCCCTTCTATCACTGATGGTGTTACCAGGTTGGGTCATGAGACGTTTCCAAGAAACCCACCCATCTGAGCAAGCACAAAGGACACCCCCCCAATTCAAGCTCCAGGCGCAAATGCCTTCTTATTTTGGACCCCTAGCAACCGCATGTGTACACATTCACCCACGACCTCCAGAAATCCCCCTTCGTTAAACAGAGACCGGTCTTCCAGCCCGATCTAAGCGTCTTCAGGACAGAACCGCTGGTGAACTTGTCTACTAACCAGACCTTAAATTTCCCCCTGTGCTTTAATTACCTGTCTCCTTCCCGGTGGATCCTCAAGAGGAACAGCCGCTTGGCTGAAATACGGCCCCTTTGCTCCTTCACGGTGGCTGGAGTGAGCCGGTTCGATGGCGAACCTCAAAGTCACCTTTCTTCACCTGGCTTCCCTTAAACGGAGCACCTCTGGTGCTCAATGCACATTTGGAAACAAGCTTGTTACCCTCACACGCCAGGCGAGGTGGTCCTCAATTAACGGACTGCTCCCTTTGCACGCTCGCTAATCATCTCCCTCGGGTGGCAATGCGCAGAGAGGCCAGGGCCCCAGGGGCAACACGCCAGGCAGGGTGCCGCGGGGGCGTGCCACGCAGAGAAAAACAGGTCAGTTGTTGTCAGGGCAAGGGTCGCAGCGATGCCAAGCCTCCGGAAGATTTGCAAATGTCTCCAAAGGACCTTGAAGGGCGATCTAGGGACTGGCGAACCTATTTCTTCTTCTAAAAAGGATCTGCCGCGCAGAGTTAGCAAGAGCAGCTTCGCAGTTTGGTCACCGCCAAATGTCTCCCACGTGGGGAGTCGGTTTGGCTTAGAGGCGAAGGCACCAGGATAGAAAGTTAGAGGCACTGAATTCAAGTCCTGCCTTAGGCCTGAAAGCTGGCTGGGTGATTCTGAGCCAATCACCAGGAGACGGTGAGTTCTAGCCCCACCTTAGGTATGAAAGCCAGTTGGGTGACTTTGGGCCAATCACCAGGAGACGGTGAGTTCTAGTCCCTCCTTAGGAATGAAAGCCAGTTGGGTGACTTTGGGCCAATCACCAGGAGACAGGGAGCTCTAGTCCCTCTTTAGGCACGAAAGCCAGCTGGGTGACACTGGGCCAGTGACTTCAGCCCAACTCACCAGGAGACGGTGAGTTCTAGTCCCTCCTTAGGAATGAAAGCCAACTGGGTGACTTTGGGCCAATCACCAGGAGACGGTGAGTTCTAGTCCCTCCTTAGGAATGAAAGCCAGATGGGTGACTTTGGGCCAATCACCAGGAGACGGTGAGTTCTAGTCCCTCCTTAGGAATGAAAGCCAGGTGGGTGACTTTGGGCCAATCACCAGGAGACGGTGAGTTCTAGCCCCTCCTTAGGCATGAAAGCCAGTTGGGTGACTTTGGGCCGGTGACTTCAGCCCAACTCACCAGGAGATGGTGAGTTCTAGTCCTACCTTAGGTACAAAATCCAGTTGGGTGCCAATCACCAGGAGACGGTGAGTTCTAGTCCCTCCTTAGGAATGAAAGCCAGTTGGGTGACTTTGGGGCCAGCGATTCTCTTTCAGCCCAACTCACCTCACAGAATTGTTATGTGGAGAATAGGACGAGGAAGTAGCATTGTGTATGTTAATGGCCTTGTATTATTTATAAAATAATAAAGGTGGGATGCAAAAAAAAAACACAACACAACAAATTTATATAATTAAAGTTAGGATGTAAAAATCAGTTGTCCTTTCCTAGCAACTAGCACCTTGAGTACGGCAATTCTTTCTTTCATTGCTCCTAACTGGTTAATTTGGGATTTCAAATAAACCCGGAATTGAGGTCTCCTTGACAGAACAGAACCGGATGAGGCTGGGAAGCTGATGGAGATAATTAATGGGAAGGAGGGTTGGCAAAACTTACAACAGTTTGCTCAGTGACCATTTGAAGTTACTACGGCACGGAAAAAAGTGACTTACGACCATTTTTCACACTTACAACCGTTGCAGCATCCCTATGTTCACGTGATGTAAATTCAGACGTTTGGCAGCTAGTTCCTATTTAGAATAGAATAGAATAGAATTTTTTATTGGCCAAGTGTGATTGGACACACAAGGAATTTGTCTTGGTGCATATGCTCTCAGTGTACATAAAAGAAAAGATACCTTCATCAAGGTACAACATTTACAACACAATTGATGGTCAATATATCAATATAAATCATAAGGATTGCCAGCAACAAGTTATAGTCATACAGTCATAAGTGGAAAGAGATTGGTGATGGGAACAATGAAACGATTAATAGTAGTGCAGATTCAGTAAATAGTCTGACAGTGTTGAGGGAATTATTTGTTTAGCAGAGTGATGGCCTTCGGGAAAAAACTGTTCTTGTGTCTAGTTGTTCTGGTGTGCAGTGCTCTATAGCGTCGTTTTGAGGGTAGGAGTTGAAACAGTTTATGTCCAGGATGAGGGATCTGCAAATATTTTCACGGCCCTCTTCTTGATTCGTGCAGTATACAGGTCCTCAATGGAAGGCAGGTTGGTAGCAATTATTTTTTCTGCAGTTCTAATTATCCTCTGAAGTCTGTGTTTTTCTTGTTGGGTTGCAGAACCGAACCAGACAGTTATAGAGGTGCAAATGACAGACTCAATAATTCCTCTGTAGAATTGGATCAGCAGCTCCTTGGGCAGTTTGAGCTTACTGAGTTGGCGCAGAAAGAACATTCTTTGTTGTCCTTTTTTAATGACGTTTTTGATGTTAGCTGTCCATTTGAGATCTTGCGATATGATAGAACCCAGAAATTTGAAGGTTTCTACTGTTGATACTGTGTTGTCAAGTATTGTGAGAGGTGGAAGTATGGAAGGGTTTTTCCTAAAGTCTACCACCATTTCTACGGTTTATGACGGTTGCAGCGTCCTGGGTGTCATGTGATCCACTTTTGCGACCGTCTGACAAGCAAAGTCAGCGTGGAATCCGGATTCGTTTAACAACCGTATTTACTAGCTTAACAACCTCAGTGGTTCGCCCTTAGGAGCAGTGTCAAGAAAAGTCGTAAAACAGGGTAAAAATTCACTTAACGAATGTCTCATTTGGCAACATCATCTTTGGGCTCAGTTACGGTCGTACGTCGAGGACTACCTGCACTATTATCACTGTTGATTCATTTAACAAACATGGCGAAGAAAAACCGTAAAATGAGAGCATATGCACCAAGACAAATTCCTTGTGTGTCCAATCACACTTGGCCAATAAAAAATTCTATTCTATTCTATTCTAAATGGGGCAAAATTCTCTTCTTTCTAACTTACCGACGTACATTTTGGGCTCCATTGTGGCCGTAGAGCGGGGACTGATTATTCTCGGAAGCAAAAAAAGGAGGAACCCCCCCCCCCACCATATCTCAATGACACTATTAACTCTATTGGGACTTCTAACCAACCCCCCAATTCTCTCTCTCTCTCTCTCCTGATTTCTGCAGATAATTTACTCAATGCAGTGGGAAGATTGGATTCTGACCATTAATCTTTCTCGCTTCCGGGCAAAGAAAAAGGAAAGTTGACCCAAGTTCTCCCTTAATGACTGGACATCTCAACTTGAGTGCTCCAGAAAGACGGAAAAAAAGAGAAAGTCAATGCAAATGAGAAACCAGACGCTGGATTTATGGCTGTCCCACCCGAGAAACTCGCACGGATGGGTCACACTTCAGTGCAGGGCAGTTAAAAAGAAAGATTTGCTTTGGCTTTTTTCCCCCTGCCTCTATTCCGGACCTCCCCCCACCCCAGTTCCCTAACTCCTCCAGCATTTGAGTTAATTTGTTAACGAGGAGAGGGAAAATGAGCAGCTGGGGGAAAGGAAAGAAATGGTCTGTTGTAACAATAGAAGAGCTCAGGGTTGAACTGTAGGGTCCTTGGTGCTCTCTGAGATTGGGAGTTTTCTTGTAGAGGTTTTCATGACCCAGCTAGGTAACATCATCAGTGCTAGAAGGGAGTGAGTTTTGCAGAGAGGAAGAGGAGGAGGGGGGGAGGAGGAGGAGAGAGGAAGGAGGAGGAGGGAGAAAGCAGGAGGAGGAGTTTAGGGTCCTTGGTGCTCTCTGAGCTTGGTTGCTTTCTTGCAGACGTTTCGTGACCCAACTAGGTAACATCATCAGTGCTAGAAGGGAGTGAGGTTTGCAGAGAGGAAGGGGAGGAGGAGGGGGAGGAGGAGGAGGGAGAAAGCAGGAGGAGGAGTTTAGGGTCCTTGGTGTTCTCTGAACTTGGTTGTTTTCTTGTAAACATTTCATGACCCGACTAGGGAATATCATCAATGCTAAAAGGGAATGAGGTTTGCAGAGAGGAAGAGGAGGAGGAGGAGGAGAGAGGAAGGAGGAGGAGAGAGGAAGGAGGAGGAGGGAGAAAGCAGGAGGAGGAGTTTAGGATCCTTGGTGCTCTCTGAGATTGGGGGTTTTCTTGTAGAGGTTTTCATGACCCAGCTAGGTAACATCATCAGTGCTAGAAGGGAGTGGTGTGTTGGAGGAAGGAGGAGGACTCTGGGGTCCTTGGTGCTCTCTGAGTTTGGTGGGTTTCTTGCGGACGTTTCATGACCCAACTAGGTAACATCATCAGTGCTAGAAGGGAGAGGGGCTGGTGGAGGGAGGACTGTGGGGTCCTTGGTGCTCTCTGAGCTTGGTGATTTTCTTGCAGATGCTTCATTGGTGGGAAGGAATGTCGTTTTCGTCTTGGTTGAAGGTTGGTTGATTAGGTGGACAAATTCATCGTCTCTTTTGAATGGTGTGTAAATGTTGTCGATCTCTATGTGACTGTTGATGGCCAGTTTGTCTGTGTGCCAGACTTCCAAAAATTCTCTCACCTATTTTTTTCTTGTGGGGTGAGGTTGGGACTTAACTTGATCTAAGATGCTCACAGTTTCCCAGTTGAGACTATGGAGAAGTCTGCCCATATTTGCAATGGGCAGCCTATAAATATAATACATAAATTGGAGCTCTGTATCTATGTGTATAGTAGCTACCATTTCAACTTTTTTGACCCTTTGTGGTCAATTTTATATTTTTACTGCGTTATAGGCTGCCCAGAGTCACTTTAGATAGCAAGAGATTAAGATAAGATCTACATAAATATAGATAGATAGATAGATAGATAGATAGATAGATAGATAGATAGATAGATAGATAGATAGATAGATAGATAGATAGATAGATAGATATTAGATAGATAGATAGATAGATAGATAGATAGATAGATAGATAGATAGATAGATAGATAGATAGATAGATAGATAGATAATAGGTGGATAGGTAGATAAATAGAGATGATAGAGAGAGATGATATAGATAGAGAGATAGAGAGATCGATAGAGAGAGATGATATAGATAGATATGATATGATAGATAGATAGATAGATAGATAGATAGATAGATAGATAGATAGATAGATAGATAGATATAGATGATAGAGAGAGATTTGATATAGATAGATAGATAGATAGATAGATAGATAGATAGATAGATAGATAGATAGATAGATAAATAGATAGATAATAGGTGGATAGGTAGATAAATAGAGATAGATGATAGAGAGAGATGATATAGAGAGATAGAGAGATCGATAGAGAGATGATAAAGAGAGATGATAGATAGAGAGAGATAGAGATAGATAGATAATAGGTGGATAGGTAGATAAATAGAGATAGATGATAGAGAGAGATGATATAGATAGAGAGATAGAGAGATCGATAGAGAGAGATGATATAGATAGATAGATAGATAGATAGATAGATAGATAGATAGATGGATATAGATGATAGAGAGAGATGATATAGATAGATATAGATAGATAGAGAGAGAGAGAGAGATAGAGAGAGATAGAGAGATAGATAGATAATAGGTGGATAGGTAGATAAATAGAGATAGATGATAGAGAGAGATGATATAGAGAGATAGAGAGATCGATAGAGAGAGATGATATAGATAGATATAGATAGAGAGAGAGAGAGAGAGAGATAGAGAGAGATAGAGAGATAGATAGATAATAGGTGGATAGGTAGATAAATAGAGATAGATGATAGAGAGAGATGATATAGATAGAGAGATAGAGAGATCGATAGAGAGAGATGATATAGATAGATATAAGATAGATAGATAGATAGATAGATGGATATAGATGATAGAGAGAGATGATATAGATAGATATAGATAGATAGATAGATAGATAGATAGATAGATAGATAATAGGTGGATAGGTAGATAAATAGAGAGAGATGATATAGATAGATATAAGATAGATAAATAGATAGATAGATAGATAGATAGATAGAGATGATAGAGATCTGATATAGATAGATAGATAGATAGATAGAATTAGAGAATAGAATTGAGTTCTGAATGGGGTTCTTTTGGGTGCAGTGGCTGCCAGTTTGATTTTTCGGCTGTTTTATATAGATACATTTATCTATATTTAGGTAGATAATGTATATTGACACGTGTTTACATAGGTTATATATTGATATATTTATGTTTATATAGGTGCTAAGTTGACCCATTAAACTGACACATTTATATAGGTTCTATATTGACACATTTATATTTATACCAATGTTTCGCCCAATATATTTTTCCCTGCATTGTGTAAGCCACTTAAGAGTTGCTATGCATGGAGAAACGGATGAATTATAAATTTAACACATAAATAAAATTGGAGCTCTGGCTGTTTTTTGTTTGTTTTTTGTAATGGGTGCGGCAGCCGCCATCTTGACTTCTGGACCTCTCCTGTCCCAGAAATGACACGATTTCCTTTCCTTTGGGCTCCTTCTAAATCCCGCTACTTTCATGGAGCTTTTTTGCCCGTCTTCCTTAATCCCTGTCAGTGCCGAAATAAATGCCGATTCCTCCTGCCAGTCTCAGCCTTTATATCTTGTCCTTTCTCTGCATTAGCTCCCCTGTCAACTTTAGATTGTAAGCTTTTCAGGCAAACAACCCGTATTTTCTCGTTCACCACGTTGTAAAAGGTTATCGTAACGCCGAGCGGTAACAAGAAATAAATCTCCTCTTTTGTATTCGAGGCTTGCTTTTTCTTTTTTTCCTTCCTTTCTTTTTTTTCCTTCTTCTTCTTTTTTTTTAACTGGATCTCCTACTTCCTCTTGTAGCTTCATTTCTCTTCAAATCCAGCCCTGGGAAGAAAAAAAAATAATTCCATTTTCATTTTTGGGTTTTCAATCCATCGTAACGAAATGTCGTGTACCCAGTGGTGGGTTGCTACCGGTTAGCACCGGATCAGGTGAACCGGGTAGCGGCAGGAGGCTCTGCCCACCCGCCTGGATGCGCAGAAGTGTTGCGCGCGCCCACGAGTGAACCGGTAGCGACGGGTTTTGAAACCCGCCCCTGCGTGCACCCCAATATATATGGAGCAGGTGTGGGTTTCGTGTGTTCCTGGCAACTTTTGGCAAAATGTTAGATGGTGAATGATGATGATAGATGATAGAGATAGATAGATAGATAAATAGATAAATAGATAGATAACCAGTAGATAGATAGGTAGGTAGGTAGGTAGAAAGATAGATGATAGATAGATAGATAGATATAGATGAAAGAAAGAAAGAAAGAAAGAAAGAAAGATGGATGATAGGTAGATGATAGATAGATGGATAGATAGATAGATAGATAGATAGATAGATAGATAGATAGATAGATAGATATATGATAGACAGATATAGATTAAAGAAAGAAAGAAAGAAAAGAAAGAAAGATAGATAGATAGATAGATAGATAACCAGTAGATAGATAGGAAGGTAGGTAGGTAGAAAGATAGATGATAGATAGATAGATAGATAGATAGATAGATAGATAGATAGATAGATATAGAAGAAAGAAAGAAAGAAAGAAAGAAAGAAAGAAAGAAAGAAAGAAAGAAAGAAAGAAAGAAAGAAAGAAAGAAAGAAAGAAAGAAAGATGGATTGATAGAGGATAGATAGATAGATAGATAGATAGATAGATAGATAGATAGATAGATAGATAGATAGATAGATAGATGATAGATAGATAGATGATAGATATAGATGAAAGAAAGAAAGAGAAAGAAAAGAAAGAAAGAAAGATGGATGATAGGTAGATGATAGATAGATAGATAGATGACAGATAGATATAGATGAAAGAAAAAAAGAGAAAGAAAAGAAAGAAAGAAAGAAAGAAAGATGGATGATAGGTAGATAGCTAGAGATAGATGAGAGAAATAGGTAGATGAGAGAGAGAGAGAGAGATTAGATAGAAATTAGATGATAGATGATAGATAGGAGTTCTGAGTGGGGTTTGTTTGGGTGCAGTGGCTGCCATTTTGATTTTTTGGCAGTTTTATATAGATACATTTATCTGTATTTAGATAGGGCAGGAGGCTCTCCCCACCCGCCCGTACACTTCTGTGCATGCGCAGAGCGAAGCAGTAGCGACGGGTTTTGAAACCCACCCCGGCGTGCCCCCCAATACATATGGAGCATATGGAGCTTCAAAACCCGTCGCTACCGGTTTGCTTGTGGGCGTGTGCGTGTGTGACACTTCTATGCCTGCGCAGAATTGTCCGGGCGGGTGGGCGGAGCCTTCCGCCGCCACCGCTACCGGTTCGCCCGATCCGGTGCGAACCGGTAGCAACGCACCACTGAAACGGAGGGAAAAGTTGTTGGAGTTTCTGAACTTAAGATTTCTCTGAGTATCGCCCAACGGGTTCCAGGGTGGCCGGATGTGGTCAAAAAAGTCAAGATGGCAGGCAGGACATGTGATCTGAGCTTTGTCTCTTTTTTTTAACGTGGTGTGTGGGTGCCGTCTTGAATTTGTGGACTATCCAGGGCGAGCGTCTCTTATTTTATTTATTTATTTATTTATTCATTTATTCATTTATTTATTTATTTATTTAATTAATTTATTTAATTTATTTATTTATTATTTATTTTGGGTTACGCCAACTTCCCGACCTCCGTACCTTCAAGCGGGAACTGAAGACTCTGCTATTCAATCGGGCGGGACTAGCCTAAATATTATTTTAATTTGATATTTTAGTTTAACTTAGTTTTAATTGATTTTAAATTGTATTAATCTATTTATGATTTTATAGTTTAGGGTTTTATATCGGTCGTTTGACCGTTTTTAGTTTTAAATTGGCCGGTTAAATATTTCATTTAAAATGTATTTTAAATTTATTGTTTAAATTTAATTTTGTTTTAATTGTATATTGTATTGTTTTGGGGTTTTTATTTTGAGTCCTTCGGGAGAAGGCGGTCTAGAAATCTAATAATAATAATAATAATAATAATAATAATAATAATAATAATAATAATAATAATAATAATAATAATAATAATAATAATAATAATAATTGTGTACCTATATGTTTTAATAAGGCTGTACACCGCCCTGAGTCCTTCGGGAGAAGGGCGGTCTAGAAATCTAATTAATAAATAAATAAAATAAATTTGTCGTCCACCCCCACCTCTAAATTTGCGCATTTTACAAAACCAATGTTTCTCAACCGTGGCAACTTTAAGGCATGTGGAATTCTGGGAGGCTGAAGGAGAATAAAAGGAATAAAATGAAAGGAGAGAAGGGAGAATAGTTGTAACTCAGGATTGAAATCAAGGGGTGCTCTGTGAGCTTAGTTGTTTCCTTGTAGACGTTTCATTACCCAGCTAGGTAACATCATCAGGGCTGGAAGGCAGTGGGGTTTTGGTGCCGGTATTTAGATCAGTAGTGAACTCCAAATTTTTTTCTACCAGTTCTGTGGGCGTGGCTTGGTGGGCGTGGCTTTATGGGCATGGCAGGGAAGGATACTGCAAAATCCCCATTCCCATCCCACTCCTGGGGCCAGCCAGAGGTAGCATTTGCTGGTTCTCTGAACTGCTCAAAATTTCCGCTACCGGTTCTCCAGAACCTGTCAGAAAGAACCTGCTGGATTTCACCCCTGGTTTAGATAGTCAAGCATGTAGCACCGATGTTGTTACCTAGTTTGGGTAATGAAATGTCATCAAGAAAACAATCAAACTCAGAGAGCACCAAGGACCCCACAGTCCTCCTTCTCCCCCTCCAATCCCACAAATGCCACTCCCTTCTAGCACTGATGATGTTGCCTACTTTGGTGATGAAACGTCCACAAGAAAACCATCAAGCTCAGAGAGGACAAAGAATCCCACAGTCCTCCCGCTCTCCTCCTCTTCCTCCTCCTGTTTCCCTCCTCCTCCTCCTTCCCCTCCTTCCCCTCCAATCCCACAAACCCCATTCCCTTGTAGCAATGATGATGTAGCACTGATGATACAGACGACCCCCATCCCGTTAAAGACCTTGGAGTTTTCATGTCAAATGATCTAAGTGCCAAAGCCCACTGCAACTACATAGCAAAAAAAGCTCTAAGAGTTGTAAACCTAATTTTGCGTAGCTTCTTTTCCAAAAACACCACACTACTAACCAGAGCATATAAAACATTTGCTAGACCAATTCTAGAATACAGCTCACCTGTTTGGAACCCTCACCACATCTCTGACATCAATACAATTGAACGTGTCCAGAAATATTTTACAAGAAGAGTTCTCCATTCCTCTGAAAACAACAAAATACCTTATCCCACCAGACTTGAAATCCTAGGCTTAGAAAACTTGGAACTCCATCGCCTTCGACAAGACCTAAGTTTAACTCACAGAATCATCTATTGTAATGTCCTTCCTGTCAAAGACTACTTCAGCTTTAATTGCAATAATACTAGAGCAACCAATAGATTTAAACTTAATGTCAACCGCTTTAATCTAGATTGCAGAAAATATGACTTCTGTAACAGAATCATCAGTGCTTGGAATACTTTACCTGACTCTGTGGTCTCTTCCCATAATCCTAAAAGCTTTAACCAAAAACTTTCTACTATTGACCTCACCCCATTCCTAAGAGGACCATAAGGGGCGTGCATAAGCGCACAAACGTGCCTACCGTTCCTGTCCTATTGTTTTTTTTCTTTTCTTCTTCCTATATATATGCTTATACCTCCTTATATTTACCCATATATGTGTTTATATACTATATAATCCTTTGTATGATACCTACATATATTGTTGTGACAAAATAAATAAATAAATAAATAAATTTGTCGTCCACCCCACCTCTAAATTTGATTTTACAAAACCAATGTTTCTCAACCGTGGCAACTTTAAGGCATGTGGAATTCTGGGAGGCTGAAGGAGAATAAAAGGAATAAAATGAAAGGAGAGAAGGGAGAATAGTTGTAACTCAGGATTGAAATCAAGGGGTGCTCTGTGAGCTTAGTTGTTTCCTTGTAGACGTTTCATTACCCAGCTAGGTAACATCATCAGGGCTGGAAGGCAGTGGGGTTTTGGTGCCGGTATTTAGATCAGTGGTGAACTCCAAATTTTTTTCTACCAGTTCTGTGGGCGTGGCTTGGTGGGCGTGGCTTTATGGGCATGGCAGGGAAGGATACTGCAAAATCCCCATTCCCATCCCACTCCTGGGGCCAGCCAGAGGTAGCATTTGCTGGTTCTCTGAACTGCTCAAAATTTCCGCTACCGGTTCTCCAGAACCTGTCAGAAAGAACCTGCTGGATTTCACCCCTGGTTTAGATAGTCAAGCATGTAGCACCAATGTTGTTACCTAGTTTTGGTAATGAAATGTCATCAAGAAAACAATCAAACTCAGAGAGCACCAAAGACCCCACAGTCCTCCTTCTCCCTCTCCAATCCCACAAATGCCACTCCCTTCTAGCACTGATGATGTTGCCTAGTTTGGTGATGAAACGTCCACAAGAAAACCACCAAGCTCAGAGAGTACCAAGGACCCCACAGTCCTCCCGCTCTCCTCCTCTTCCTCCTCCTGTTTCCCTCCTCCTCCTCCTTCCCCTCCTTCCCCTCCAATCGCACAAACCCCATTCCCTTGTAGCACTGATGATGTAGCACTGATGATACAGACGACCCCCATCCCATTAAAGACCTTGGAGTTTTCATGTCAAATGATCTAAGTGCCAAAGCCCACTGCAACTACATAGCAAAAAAGGCTCTAAGAGTTGTAAACCTAATTTTGCGTAGCTTCTTTTCCAAAAACACCACACTACTAACCAGAGCATATAAAACATTTGCTAGACCAATTCTAGAATACAGCTCACCAGTTTGGAACCCTCACCACATCTCTGACATCAATACAATTGAACGTGTCCAGAAATATTTTACAAGAAGAGTTCTCCACTCCTCTGAAAACAACAAAATACCTTATCCCACCAGACTTGAAATCCTAGGCTTAGAAAACTTGGAACTCCATCGCCTTCGACAAGACCTGAGTTTAACTCATAGAATCATCTATTGTAATGTCCTTCCTGTCAAAGACTACTTCAGCTTTAATTGCAATAATACTAGAGCAGCCAATAGATTTAAACTTAATGTCAACCGCTTTAATCTAGATTGCAGAAAATATGACTTCTGTAACAGAATCATCAGTGCTTGGAATACTTTACCTGACTCTGTGGTCTCTTCCCATAATCCTAAAAGCTTTAACCAAAAACTTTCTACTATTGACCTCACCCCATTCCTAAGAGGACCATAAGGGGCGTGCATAAGCGCACAAACGTGCCTACCGTTCCTGTCCTATTGTTTTTCTTTTCTTCTTCCTATATATATATGCTTATACCTCCTTATATTTACCCATATATGTGTTTATTTACTATATAATCTTTTTGTATGATACCTACATATATTGTTGTGACAAAATAAAATAAATAAATAAAAAATAAATAAATGTTACCTAGTTTGTTGATGAAACGTCTGGAAGAAAGCCACCAAGTTGAGAGAGCGACAAGGACCCCTCAACGTTGCCAAAGGTTGAGGGATTCTGGTGAATTCTGGGAGCTGAAATTCACACATCTTGACGTTGCCAAAGCTTGAGTCACGCTATCACCAAGTTGCGTACTGTCAGCTAACCAGCCTCGCCTCCGCAGTGCAAAGCAAAGTCTTCTATTGGAAATATCACAACATAGATACACCTACCCACCCACTCACCCATCAATGTCCTGGGTGAGTCACTAGTCTTCCCATCACACGCCATGGAAGCAACTCATAGCAGCCAGGTGGAGCACAGTGAGCAGGAACCCAAATTCAAGCATCTTTGAGTGATATCTGGACATGGTGAAGAATAGCAGAATAAGAGAATTGAAAGGGACCTTAGAGGTCATCTAGCCCAACACCCTGCTCTGGCAGGAAGACGCTATAGCAGTCCAGATCAGTGGTGGGTTTCAAAATTATTTACTACCGGTTCTGTGGGTGTGGCTTGGTGGGCGGGACATTGCTTGGTGGGCGTGGTTTGGTGGGCGTGGCAGGGGAAGGATGTTGTAAAATCTCCATTCCCACCCCAATCCAGGGGATGGTTACTGCAAAATCCTCCTCCTCCTCTTTCTCCTTCTCTTTCTCCTCCTCCTCCTCCTCCTCCTCCCCACAAACCCGTGCTAGCATTGATGATGTTACCTAGTTGGGTCATGAAATGTCTACAAGAAGCAACCAAGCTCAGAGAGCACCAAGGACCCCACAGTTCTCCTCCTCCTCCCTTTCCTCCTCTTCCTCTCCACCAACCCTACTCCCTTCTAGCCAGTGATGGGTTTCAAATTTTTTTACTACCGGTTCTGTGGGTGTGGCTTGGTAGGCAGGGCATGGCTTGGTGGGTGTGGCTTGGTGGGCTGGGCAGGGGAAAGATACTGCAAAATCCCCATTCCCTCCCGATCAGCTGGGACTCGGGAGGCAGAGAATAGATGGGGGGCGGGGCCAGTCAGAATCTTTACTCCCGGTTCTCCAAACTACTCAAAATTTCCACTACCGGTTCTCCAGAACTGGTCAGAACCTGCTGAAACCCGTCTCTGGTCCAGATGAATGGTTGTCCAATCTCTACTTGAAAACCTCCAGTGATGGAGCCTCCACGACTTCTGGAGGCAAGCCGCGCCACTGATTAATTGATATAGGTAACCAGTATAACCGAGTTGGAAGGTACTATGGAGGTCATCTAGACCAACCCCCTTGCTCAAGCTGGTGGCTCTATACAATTCGAGACAAATGGGTGTCCAATCTCTTCTTCAAAACCTCCAGGGATGAAGCACCCACAACATCTGGTGGCAAGCTGTTCCACTGGTTAATTGGTTAAGGAAGCTTCTCCTTAGTTCCAGGTTGTTTCTCTCCTTGGTTAGTTTCCATCCGTTGCTTCTCGTCCTGCCTTCTGATGCTTTGGAAAATAAGTTGACCTCCTCTTCTTTGGGGCAGCCCCTCAAATATAGAAAGATGCTGTCATGTCACCCCTAGTCCTTCTCTTCACTAGAGTAGGGCCTCTGGTGGCTCAGACTGGTAAGACAGTCTGTTATTAACAGCAGCTGCTTGCAATTACTGCAGGTTCAAGTCCCACCAGGCCCAAGGTTGACTCAGCCTTCCATCCTTTATAAGGTAGGTAAAATGAGGACCCAGATTGTTGGGGGCAATAAGTTGACTTTGTATATAATATACAAATGGATGAAGACTATTGCTTAACATAGTGTAAGCTGCCCTGAGTCTTCGGAGAAGGGCGGGATATAAATGCAAATTAAAAAAAAAAAAGAGTAGACAGACCCAATTCCTGCAGTCGTTCTTCTAATGCTTTAACACAGGGGTCTCCAACCTTGGTCCCTTTAAGACTTGTGGACTTCAACTCCCAGAGTTCCTCAGCCAGCTTTGCAAAGCTGGCTGAGGGACTCTGGGAGTTGAAGTCCACAAGTCTTAAAGGGACCAAGGTTGGAGACCCCTGCTTTAACACCTCTCTAGCCACAGATTTCATTGCTGAGTTTTTTTAATGGTTGGGAAGACGTCTCGTAACATTCAGTCAGAACATGCCTTCCCATAATGTAAAATATAGGTAGTCTTTGACTTACAACAGTTCATTTAGTGACCGTTCAACATCATAACAGCACTGGAAAAAAGTGACGTATGACCGTTGTTCACACTTTTTTTTTTATTTGCATTTCTATCCCGCCCTTCTCCAAAGATTCAGGGCGGCTTACACTATGTCAAGCAATAGCCTCATCCATTTGTATATTATATACAAAGTCAACTTATTGCCCCCAACAATCTGGGTCCTCATTTTACCTACCTTATAAAGGATGGAAGGCTGAGTCAACCTTGGGCCTGGTGGGACTTGAACCTGCAGTAATTGCAAGCAGCTGCTGTTAATAACAGACTGTCTTAGCAGTCTGAGCCACCAGAGGCACTTACACCCATTAAGGCATCCCCATGGTCATGCCATCAAGATTCAGACCCTTGGCCACCGACTCACATTTATAACAGTCGCAAGGTCGCGGGGTCTCCTTCTGCAAGCTTCTGGCAAGCAAAATCAGCGTGGGAGCCAGATTCATTTCATCGCCGTGATGCTCCCATGTGACACCTCTCCTGCGCAAGCTGCACTGGCTGCCGGTGGTGTTCCGGGTGCAATTCAAGGTGTTGGTTATCACCTTTAAAGCGCTCCATGGCATAGGACTGGGTTATTTACGGTACCGCCTACTGTCACCAATAGCCTCCCACTGACCTCTGTGCTCCAATAGCGAGGGTCTCCTCAGGGTACCGTCAGTCAACAATGCCGACTGGCGACCCCCAGGGGGAGGGCCTTCTCTGTGGGGGCTCCTGCCCTCTGGAACAAGCTACCTCCATGGATACGTCAACTCCCTGACCTCCGGACCTTTAAATGCGAGCTTAAGACCTTTTTGTTCCACCGTGCGGGGCTGGCCTAACGTAATTTTAAATGTGGGGATTTTATGAGGGTTTTATGATAGTTTTAATTTATTGTGGCCAAATTTAGAATCATTTTTTTAAAATGTTTTAATTTTTGCTAATGTTGTTTTAGTCTGGCTGTAAACCGCTCTGAGTCCTTCGGGAGAAGGGTGGTATAGAAATCAAATTAATAAATAATAAATAAACGGCAGCTGTTCGCTTAACAGCTGCGGCAAGGAAGGTCGTAAAACGGGGGCAAAACTCCCTTCAACTCCCTTCAACTGTCCGTGCAAATTCGGTTGATTTTCCGAGGCATCGAGGCTTTCAGTTGTAGGGATCCATCTTGAATTTTGGACCCCCCATCCAGCCCACTCCCCACACGCCCCCCCTCACACCCCAGAGGTGTGTTTCACATATTTTTATCACCGCTTCGAGGCACACGTGTGTATGCGCGCATGCTCACTTAGAAAACATGGCTAAATAGGACGACGTAACACCGGGGCCACTACCGGTTTGCCCGAACCGGCTGAATTCCACCAGTGGCCCACTCCCAGTAGAAAAAAAAATAGAGCAGAGAGAAAACCAGAGGAATCCACGAAAAATCTGATGATTATTGTGGTTGAGTTGCTAGCAGGGACCCCTCGGCATGCTGGCTTCTCTGCCCTCTCGTTGCGAATTCAACTTAAGGCGGGCTCTTAACTGTTCAGCCGGCCGCTCCAAGTAATGAGCCACCGTTAATTTGTAGGCGACCTCCGAAAATCAGACCTCACCTGAGTCTCAGAGAGTCACGTGCTTTAACACACGTCCTTGGGCCTGTACGTCCGCCCTGACAGGGGCTTCGGAGGAAGAGGTGGGTGGGCCAGGAGGACGTCGGGTGTGCGAACGGCCTGGCTTCTCATGGGCTTTGGGGATCCTTCTGGAGACAGTGGCATCAGTCGGTATGTGAGAAAGGGGAGGGGGCTGTATAAACGTGATAGGGAGAAATGTTTTTTTTTTAATTTATTTACATTTATATCCCGCCCTTCTCCGAAGACTCAGGGCGGCTTACAGTGTCAATAGTCTCATTCTATTTGTATATTTACAAAGTCAACTTATTGCCCCCCCAACAATCTGGGTCCTCATTTTACCTACCTTATAAAGGATGGAAGGCTGAGTCAACCTTGGGCCTGGTGGGACTTGAACCTGCAGTAATTGCAGGCAGCTGTTTTTTTTTTTAATAACAGGCTATCTTACAGCCTGAGCCACCACGGCCCTATAATGGTGATAAGCAGATTGAGATAGACAGATGATGTTAGATGATGATGGATAGGTGATAGCAGATAGTGAGAGAGATATAAGCAGATGAATGGATGGATGGATGGATGGATGGATAGATAGACAGACAGAAAGACAGACAGACAGACAGATAGATAGATAGATAGATAGATGGATAGATAGAGATAGAGATGATATAAATGACAGATACCCTATTTCCCCCAAAATAAGACCTCCCCTGATAATAAGCCCAATTGGGCTTTTGAGCGCATGGGAATAAGGCCAAGTGCTTATTTCAGAGTTCAAAAAAAATAAAAGACAGGGTCTTATTTTCGGGAAAATACGGAGATCGATAGATATAGAGATAGAGAGATAAAGAGATAAAGAGATATAGATAGATAGATAGATAGATAGATAGATAGATAGATAGATAAAGGTAAAAGTTCTCCTCGCACATCTGTGCTAGTCGTTCCCAACTCTAGGGGGCGGTGCTCATCTCCGTTTCAAAGCCGAAGAGCCAGCGCTGTCCGAAGACGTCTCCGTGGTCATGTGGCCGGCATGATTCAAAGCCAAAGGCACACAGAACGCTGTTCCCTTCCCACCAAAGGTGGTCCCTATTTTTCTACTTGCATTTTTAGGTGCTTTCGAAACTGCTAGGTTGGCAGAAGCTGGGACAAGTCACGGGAGCTCACCCCGTTACGCAGCAGCACTAGGTATTCGAACCACTGAGCTGCCAACTTTTTGATCGACAAGCTCAAGGTCCTAGCCCCTGAGCCACTGCGTCCCCTAGAGAGAGAGAGAGAGAGAGAGAGAGAGAGAGAGAGATGATTGATAGATAATGATAGATATAGTCAATCAGATAGATGATACATATATAGATTATATGACAGAAATATAGAGAGAGATATAGATAATAAATAATAGACATCCAGCCAGAGAAACAGATTAAAAAATAGGCAGACAGAGGAGAGAGAAGGAAAGAGGGAGAGAGAGAGAGAAAGATGAAAATAAATAACACTCCCTCTTCAGATTTCCACCTTAACAACCATGGACCCAGGGTGCTCTGAGAATGTGCGACGGTTTTTTCTGACGACCAGGCAGGTCTGGCAGTTCTACCAGGTGTGGACTTGCAACTTACACAAACACACAGACACATAAACACCTGCTGGGTAGCAGTAGCACCTTTTTAGGAGCAGCTACTGTATATCTGTGCTACAGGCAAGGAAGTGGTGGGGGCGAGTCCTTTGTGCTCTCTGCACATGGCCGTTTTCTTGCAGACGTTTCATGACCCCGCTAGGTACCATCTTCAGTGCCGAAAGGGGGCTGGGTATGCAGGAGGAGGACTGTGTGGTTCTTGGTTTTCTTGCATATGCTTCATCAGTGCTAGAAGGGAGTGAGGTTTGTGGATTGGAGGAGGAGGAGGAAAAAACGGAGGAGGAGAAGGAGGAGAACGAGAACGAGAAAGATGAGGTGGTGGAGGAGGAGGAGGACTGGGGTCCTTGCTGCTCTCTTGAGCTTGGTGGTTTTCTGGCAGACGTTTCATGACCCAACTAGAGAACAGCATCAGCGCTAGAAGGGGATGAAGTTTGCAGAGAGAGGAGGAGGACTGTGGGGTCCTTGGTGGTGCTCTCTGTGCTTCGTTGTTTTCTTGTGGACGTTTCATGACCCAACTAGGTAACATCATCAGCGTTAGAAGGGAGGGGGGCTTGCAGCGAGGAGGAGGAGGAGGAGGAGAAATGAGGTGGAGGAGGAGGGCGACTGTGGGGTCTTTGGTGCTCTCTGCGCTTGGTGGTCTTCTGGAGGACGTTTCCTGACCCAACTAGGTAACATCATCAGTGCTACTGCGAAGCAACAATCCTGCTCTTTTGGAGTCCCTTCCCTCCTCCCACGAGGACTTCCGTGGGTGTCATTTGAGGTGCCTCCAGCCCTTCTCCTTTCAGGGACATTTCATCACACACACACACACACAAAGGAGAGAAGTCAGCTTCCTGATCTCTTCCTCCCACCCCCCCCACCCCCACCCCCCCGATGCTCGCTACCCCCAAGGACGAGGAGGACCGCCTCGGCAAGCAGCACAAACGGAATAGAGGAAAAATGCAGATTTTCTTTTATTTCCAGGTACAAGTTTTTGGAATACAGATACATACAGAAAGAACAGGTAAGACCCCCCCCTCCCCAAAATATAACCAACACGAGTATAAACCCCTTACAGCCTTTGAGTGGTCTCCTCCTCGCCACGAAGGACAATATTTTATTTTTTATTTTTTTGTGTGCATTGGCTTATTGCAGAGATGAGATTCTCTGCAAACCAGGTTTTGTGCTGGTCTGTCCCGTCGCTCTGCCTATGGAAATGTGGGGTAAACACGACCAGGGAAAGCCATAAATGTGGGAACGGTGTGAGAAAGGCTGCCACTTCTCGAAGCCTTCGCCCAAATTTCTCGCATCCAACGAGGAGGGGGGGGGGGGAAGAAACTGGCCCTATTCACACAACCTCCTTAACCAGGTTAGTGACATAGTCAGCGACATCTGCGTGCTCTCGGGTTCGTCGCAACCCTGGATCGGCTTTCTCGGCTCTTCGTCGATGGGGAGGGAACGCAGCTTGTGGATTCCGAAAGTTGGCCAAAGCTCCAAGATTCAGTAACCGGGTTAAGTCGGTTGTGTGAATACGGTTACTCTGATGCTGCAAGCCCTCGTCACGTTTGACAAGTTGTGATGCTATGAAATTAATTCTGAGATCCTGGAAAGGACGATAATCCAGAAATGTGGATGTAGCACCATTTAAAAGGATTGGGGTGGGTAGGGTGGGGGGATTCAAGGGCTCTTTGGAGGCATCGTTTCATTTCATGGTTGGTCAAGATTTATAAACCGCTTTGCTCCGCGGAAGTCCACGCCACGTAGACAAAACAGGAGTACTAAGAATAGAATAGAAAATAAAATAAAATAAAATATGGAATTGGAATAGAATAGAATAGAATAGAATAGAATAGAATAGAATAGAATAGAATAGAATAGAATAGAAAATATGGAATGGAACAGGAATGGAATGGAATAGAATTAGAAGAGAAGAGAAAAGAAAAGAAAAGAAAATATGGAATGGAATTGAAATGGAATGGAATAGAATAGAATAGAAAATAAAATAAAATAAAATAAAATAAAATAAAATAAAATAAAATAAAATAAAATATGGAATGGAATTGGAATGGAATGGAATAGAATAGAATAGAATAGAAAATATGGAATGGAATTGGAATGGAATGGAATGGAATAGAATAGAATAGAATAGAATAGAATAGAATAGAATAGAATAGAATAGAATAGAATAGAATAGAATAGAATAGAAAATATGGAATGGAATTGGAATGGAATGGAATGGAATAGAATAGTATAGAATAGAATAGAAAATATGGAATGGAATTGGAATGGAATGGAATGGAATAGAATAGAATAGAATAGAATGCTTTATTGGCCAAGTGTGATTGGACTTGGTTTCCCTTATCTCTTAAGGGAATCTCTGAATCGGAATTCTGGCCCCAAGGAATCGAGACAGGCTTAATTTGTGATTTTTTCATCAAAGCTGGAAGATTTAAGGTAGGATGTCCAATCCTGGCAATTTTTAAAGATTTGTAGACTTCAGCTCCCAGAATTCCCCAGCCAGCAATTCCCCACCCAGCCATGGCTGGCTGGGAAATTCTGGGAGTTGAAGTCCACAAGCCTTAAAATAGCTTAAGTTGGACCCCCCCCTGCTCAAAAACTTCTTTTAAGGCCATGGGGCCAGCGTAAAAACCCCCAAGCGCTGGGTTTTCTTCCCATGTGTACAGCAACCACATTTTCATGGAATAAACAAAGCACTCACGTGAACAAGTTGCCAATCTGAAAGAGGTTCATAAGGATAAAATAAAATAATTATTTTATTCATTCATTAGATGTCCATCCTGCCTTTATGCTTTATTATGACTTTATAGTTATCACTTTATAATTAACTCAAGGCAGTGGGCATACCTAATATACTTTCTCCTTCCTGTTTTCCCCACAACAACAACCCTGTGAGGTGGACCGGGCTAAGAGAGATGGATTGGCTTAAAGTCACACAGCCACGCTCCTGCCTAAGGCGGGACTAGAACTCACCATCTCCTGGTGATTGACTCAAAGTCACCCAGCTGGTTTTCATGCCTAAGGCGGGACTAGAACTCACCATCTCCTGGTGATTGACTCAAAGTCACCCAGCTGGTTTTCATGCCTAACATAAGACTAGAACTCCCTATCTCCTAGTGATTGGCCTAAAATCACCCAGTCATCTCTCCTGCCTAAGGCGGGACTAGAACTCTCAGTCTCCTGCTAATTGGCCCAAAATTAACCAGCCAGCTTTCACACCCAAGGCGGGACTAGAATTTCCTGCCTCCTAGTTTCTAAGTTTCTGGCACCTTAACCTTTGCATTACAAAGGGAAATTCCGAAGCAAAACTCAAGAAAAGCTTTGCAAAAAAAGCAAATTCTCCTAAAATAATATCTAAGATCAAACAGTAGTGCATTTGTATCGATTGTACAATTTATTTTAAAAAGACAATTTAATTTCCATGAATGATAAAAGAAGAAGAACCGAAGTGAGTTTTGAAAAACAAATACATCTATGGGAGAGCTTTCTGGAATATCCAAGAGTGATTATCTCTGCAGTGGTCGCCTCTTATATGGAAAAAGGCTGTTTGCAACCCTTGGAGCAGAATCCTCCTTGCTTCTGAAAAATGACAGGTAGTCCTCGAATTACAACCGTGAGTGAGTCTGCAATTTTGGTCGTAAGTCACAGCCATCCAAAAATGGGCCCCCGCGCCCGATTTGACAAACATTCTTGCAGCGGCAATAAAGCAAATGCGGCCGTCGTAAGCGACCACGGTGGTCATTAAGCAAATGCATGGTCATTAAGTGAACCCATGGTTCACTAGGGGGCGATTTTTTTTGGTGCAAAACCAGAAGCAAATCCTGGTTTATGACCAAACCAGAATTCACGGTGATACAATATGATTCTGGGATTCTGCAAATGATGACAAATTCAGACTGGCTGTTGAGCGCCCCAGATGTGGACACATGACTGTGTTTGGAGGGCAGATGTCAAATCTTCAAAACTGGGTTGCAAGTCCCTTTTTGGGGAGATGGGGGTCCATCATAATTTTGAACAGTCGCTAAGTGGCTGGTCGTAACTAGAGGACTAAGTCGAGTGTTCGTAATTATAAGTCGGCATTTGCAAGACCAATCCCTCTATCCGTTGTAGACCAATTCTAAAAAAACTACAGGTAGTTCTCGAGTTATAACCACAGCCGAGCCTGAATTTTCTGTCACTAAGTGAGACAGCCGTTGAGTGAGTTTTGTCCCTTTTTAGGACCTTTCTTGCCACACTTGCTAAGGGAATCCCTGCAGTTGTGAAGTTAGGGACCTGGTCGTTAAGCGAATCTAGGCATCTCCCATTGACTTTGCTCGTCAGAAGGTCGCAAAAGAGGATCACGTGACCCCGGGACACTGCGACCGTCATAAATGCGAGTCAGTGGTCCAACGTCTGAATTTTGATCGCGTGACCACGGGGAGGCTGCAACGGTCCTTAAGTGTGAAAAATGGTTATAAGAAGTCACTTATTTCAGTGCTGTTATAACTTTGAACGGTCACTAAACGAATGGTCGTAGATCGAGGACTACCGGTAATTGATGGATAGGCTTTCTCGACACGGTACATTCAGAAGTCATAAAGGGCGCCAGGTTGGGGAAGGTGGTTAAGGCATTGGCCCAGAAGACTGGCGGCATTTAATTCCTACAACAGGTGGGGATCCCCAAAGACAATTTTTACTGTACAGGCAGACCTCGATTTCAGGTAGTCCTCAACAAGATCACCGCAGCCAAGAAATTGGACTGCAGCCAAGAAATTAAAAGACGCTTGCTCCTGGGGAGGAAAGCTATGGCAAATCTAGACAACGTACTAAAAAGCAGAGACATCACCCTGCCAACAAAAGTGCGTCTAGTCAAGGCTCTGGTTTTCCCAGTTGCAATGGATGCAATGGATGGCTGTGAAAGTTGGACCATAAGGAAGGCTGAGCGTCAAAGAATGGAGGCCTTTGAACTCTGGTGCTGGAGAAGACTCCTGCGAGTCCCTTGGACTGCAAGGTGATCCAACTGGTCAGTCCTAGAGGAGATCAACCCTGACTGCTCTTTAGAAGTCCAGATCCTGAAGAGGAAACTCAAATCCTTTGGCCACCTAATGAGAAGGAAGGACTCCCTGGAGAAGAGCCGAATGCTGGGAAAGATGGAGGGTAAAAGAAGAAGGGGACGACAGAGAACGAGGTGGCTGGATGGAGTCACTGAAGCAGTCGGCGTGAGGTTAAATGGACTCTGGGGGATTATGGAGGACAGGAAGGCCTGGGAGAACATCATCCATGAGGTTGCGATGGGTTGGACATGACTTCACAACTAACGATAGATGATAGATAGATAGATAGATAGATAGATAGATAGAGAGAGAGAGAGAGAGAGAGAGAGAGATAGACAGTCAGACAGACAGACAGACAGACAGACAGATCCATCCTGCAAGTCCCTTGGACTGCAAGGCGATCCAACTGGTCAGTCCTAGAGGAGATCAACCCTGACTGCTCTTTAGAAGGCCAGATCCTGAAGAGGAAACTCAAATCCTTTGGCCACCTAATGAGAAGGAAGGACTCACTGGAGAAGAGCCGAATGCTGGGAACGATTGAGGGCAAAAGAAGAAGGGGACGACAGAGAACGAGGTGGCTGGATGGAGACACTGAAGCAGTCGGCGGGAGCTTAAATGGACTCCAGAGGATTGTGGAGGACAGGAAGGCCTGGAGGAACGTTGTCCATGGGGTTGTGATCAGAGGTGGATTCAGCCGGTTCAACCCGGTTCGGCCGAACTGGTAGCGGAAATTGCGGGTGGGCCTGCCCACCCGCCTCGGCTGTATGCCATCCTATTTAAGCATGTTTTTGAGGCCGGGCGCATGCACGGAAGGCCCGCACTCACATTTGCAAACCAGTAGGGAACATAAGTGAATCCCACTCCTGGTCGCAATGGGTCGGACACGACTTCGCAGCTAACAACAAGAAGTCCTTATAACAGTTCACTTAGTGACCATTTGAAGTTACAACATTACTTGTTGTAGTGTTTAGGACTGTTTTTCAAACTTGCAACCCGTTGGTCACTTGATCAAAATTCAGATGCTTGGCAACTGACTCATACTTACGACGGTCGCCACCTCCCTGGGTCACGTGATCCCCTTTGGGGCCCTTCTGACGAGCGAACTCAATGGGGAAGCCAGGTTCACTTTAACAACCGGGGTTACTAACTTAACAACTGCAGTGATTCACTTAATGACGGTGGCAAGAAAGGTTGTAAAATGGGGCACACCTCATGGAACAAACGTCCCGCTTAACAACGGAAAGGTTAGGCTCCGTGATGGTCGTAAATCGAGGACTACCCGTATGTCATCGTAAAACTGGATGGGTTTTCTTTTAACACGCAAAGGAGCAACAAGAATTATATTATTGGCTATTAAAAATGTGTAGAGATATCAATTTCCTTTTTAATTAGTATGAAGCCTCGCCGCATTAAAGAAATGTATTGTTAATAGGATGGGTGTTTGTGAATTTTAATCCATTATTAAGGAAATGTTGGTTTTGCACCAACTTTTTAAGAACGAGTGAATGCGTGTGATTCCTCAGAGAATAAAACTGCCGATTTGATGGAGCTTATTATTAAGGATATGATACATAAAATAATGGCTTTTGGATTTTATTCGTTTGATTAGATGGCGGGTTAATTAAAAAAAACACCAGAATATTTGGATAAGATTAAAAAAAACAACAACCAATCTTAGACATGAAGGATAATAGTTAGTCCGTTCGTGTTACATTTGCTCCAAGTTTGAGGTTACTTTTAGTTATTCTGGGGGTAATTTTTTACTTATTGGTTAGGTTTTCTCTAAACTCATTCTGATCTGGGGTTTTTTTAAATTTTATTTTAAGGAATGCATTTCTCCATCTCGTGCACTACAATGCAAAAGATTGGGTCGAATTGTGGAATAATTTTTGTGCACGACAACGGGATGGCTTCGGGTGCAAGGAAGTTGATTTAACATGTCCAGGGCCTGAAGATTTGGAAGAAGTGTAGGAGAGATATTTGACAGAAGAGTTTTTCAATATTGGTCACTTTAAAAGGATGTTTTTTTTAAGCATGGTCACTTTAAGACGGGTGGACTTCAACTCCCAGAATTCCCCAGCCAGCCATGGCTGGCTGGGGAATTCTGGGAGTTAAAGTCCACCCATCTTAAAGTGACAATGATTGAAAAAACATGGTTCTAAAGGAAGCTAAACTGACCGAATGCCCTTGAATTCTCCAAAATCTCCTGCTTGTCATATCTTATACGGGCCATTTCATAATTTCTTTGCTTCTTTGGAAAAAAACAAAACGATACGATACGGCAGAAATTGCTAAGAATTCTGGAAATGCAGCGACGCAGGGAAAGAATTTCACAGCAAGCCTTCCGTTTTTTGCTGAGAAGAACACCCGCCACAACACAGATCGCGACTGAACCCAAATGCAAGCAGTCCTCGACTTACAACGGTTCCGTTTAGCGACCGTTCAGAGTCGCAGCAGCCCTGAAAAAAGTGACTCGTGACTGTTTTTCACACTTTGTGACCGTTGCAGCATCCCTTTGGTCATGTGATCGAAATTCAGACATTTGGGCAACTGACTCATATTTACGACGGTTGCAGGGTCCCAGGGTCACATGATCCACTTTTGTGACCTTCGGATAAGCAAAGTCAACGGGGAAGCCCCATTCGCTTAAGAAACCTGTCCCTAGCTTAACAGCTGCCGTGATTCACTTAACGACGGTGTAAAGAAAGGTCACCAAATGGGGCAAAGCTCGCTTAAGAAATCTCTTGCTTAGCAAGAGGAATCTTGGGCCTCAGTTGTGGTCGTACGTCAAGGACTACCTGCGCGGTATATGAAATTAGGCCGACTCTTAACTGCCTGCTGGTAATCCGCCACTAATCGTATTATTTTGTCTGTTTATTATGGTTTTCAATGCTTTTATTGGCAACGCTGGCCTGAACGTGATAAAATTGGCTGACGGCAACCTTTGGCGAGGGTGTGGTGCCGTAGTGGCGTCACAATCGAGGCCTTTACAGCAGCATCTGGTTGTGGCAAGGTGCGACTATTATAACCTGGCCCCATTTTGCTGGGGACACCTCCACCCCCCCAATTCACTTGGAGCTCTTGAACGGACCAGCAGATTAGTACAAAAGAATGCAAAATGAATATTTCTTGCTTCGGTCATGGAGTTGTTCTGACTTCGTGCACGGAGCACTGAACGACAGAGCGAAAGGCGACGCGGTTGCCGTTTTCTTCCTACGAACGCCAGCGGTAACATTTCAACCTTGCCACGGCCACCTCCGATTGTTTGAGGGTACACGCACCGCGTGGCACAGCTGCCCGTGTCTGCAACATTTCTGAGGCACGTTCGATTTTTTTCACCCTTTTGAGCAGGACGTGGCGCCCTGCCGCGGAGCCCTGGAGGGTCAGAACAATTTCCCCGGAGCCGCAGAAGGACACCCCCGCCCCCCCAACCGTACAACCTCAAATCCCCTCTCGGTTGCAAAGGCCTGATAGCTGCAAGCTGGGATTAATTATGGTCTGAACGTGGCGGTGGGATATCATGACGCTCATCCGTCATTGCTGGGATTGAGACAGGATGAAAAGCCGCTTATTTTACAAAGCTCACTCGGTTGGTGTGTTCGGGGCCTCCTGGTGAGGTCAAGGGGTGAGCAGGGGCTGTGAAATCAGTAGGGATCAATCCAGATGGACCATCTGTTCTCATTTAAATCGTTTAGTCTCGGCTCAGATCACATGGCTGAACGGAGAGGTGGTTTTGGTCGAGGAACACAATTCGGCTTTGAAATCCAGGTTGCTCTCGTCGTAGATTGGACGGCCAAGACTCGGAGGCACCAACAGTGAAGGGTTTGCTTTTGAAACACCAACCCCACCCCCTTCCCAATTTTGCAAAGGGTGGAAACCTACGTGTGAGACATCCGTCTCATGGAGATCTATGTGTGAGACGTCCAACTCATGGAGATCTAGGTGTGAGAGGTTCATTTCATGGAGACCTACGCGTAAGATATCCATCCGACACGCGCTTTTGAGATTTCTACCCACGCTGAAAATGGACCGGGGTGTGTGTGGAGAAGATGTCTCTCCACATGTCAACCCCACAGGAGAAGTTTCAGTTCCTGTCCAAAGCTCCCTTGGTGAAGAACCTCAACCGAACCCAAGGGATGCATCGCCCGTAAGAAGAGTGGACAATTTCCATCAGTAGCAAAGGTCCCACCCAAGCCCACATGTCAAAACACATCTCCCTACTTTCTGGTTCTCACCAAATCACTGTGGTGGAAGGGTCTCCTCGTTGGGTTGTGTAGACGCTCTGGGGGGTGGGGGTGGGGCGGGCCTCGCTCGACTTCATGAAAACCACTCAACCCTTTTGAAAAATAAGGGGGCTGGGCACCATTTTTATACCTCACATTGGCTGGCAGAGCAATCGTCCCACACCAAGCATGGAGAACTTGGATCTCAACATTGGTTTCAGAAGGTTTTCCCAGAAGAAAACAACAGTGTCTCATTCTCAAGCAAGAGGGCTTCATTGCACCACCACCCCCCCAAAAAAAAGAAAAAAAGAAAAAAAGAAAAAGGCAGCTTTGACTCACTGGTCAAAGATGAAGAAAAAGACGCTTGTGTGAATTGGTTTCTGTCTGTGACTTCACGTCCATGATGAAGTACGCAGGATTTCTTGAAGACATTCACGGTTGACTCTTTCGCTGGAGGACCATCCTTGGTTCTCCAGAAAGACATTCAGAGACAAGCTCGCGGGATGAGTTTCTTTTTTTGTTTTTTTGTTTTGTCCTCTTCTTTTACTGCCAAGTCAATGCGGAGGACGCTGGCTTTGGGAGCAACCGCCTTCCTGAGTCCCAAGTTGGAAAATAGAAGACCGAGCAAGTCCCTCGGTTGGTGGGCGGTCTTGAGCAAGGCCTCAGGATGGTTCACATGGCCATCAGGAGGACAGTACTGGTGGCTGTGGAGCTCCACACCATCATCCAGAGGTCAACGGTTAATGCCAGGGCAGCGTCCGAGGCTCCAGCTCCCAGGTGAGATGCATCGCGCAACAGCTTCTCTTCTGCGGACATCTAGAACGACAAGAAGAGTAATGGAGAAGGTGAAGAGATGGGACATGCGAAGGATTGCGCCCAAATCAAGAAGACGGCAGTGGTGAAATCCAATTTTTTTTAACAACCGGTTCTGTGGGCATGGCTTGGTGGGCGTGGTGTGGTTTGGTGGGCGTGGCAGGGGAAGGATATTGCAAAATCCCCATTCCCTCCCCACTCCTGGGCGAAGGATACTGCAAATCCCCATTCCCTCCCCACTCCTGGGCGAAGGATACTGCAAAATCCCCATTCCCTCCCCACTCCTGGGCGAAGGATACTGCAAAATCCCCATTCCCTCCCCACTCCTGGGTGAAGGATACTGCAAAATCCCCATTTCCTTCCCACTCCAGGGGGGGTGGATATTGCAAAATCTCCATTCCCACCCCACTCTGGGGCCAGCCAGAGGTGGTATTTGCCAGTTTATTTTATTTATTTTATTTTATTTATTTTGTCACAACAATACATATAAATATCATACAAAAAGATTATATAGTGTATAAACATATATATGAGTAAATATTAGGAGGAATAAGCATATATATATATATAAGTTCTCCAAACTACTCAACATTTCCGCTACCGGTTCTCCAGAACCTGCTGGATTTCACCCCTGGAACATGAGGGAAAAGGAGGGAAGTTCAGAAGAAATGTGTTCTGACCCAGCTCCCCAACACAACCAACCCTCTGAAGTGAACACAAAGATTCCTTTATTAGGAGCGCCAGCAGCCCCTGCAAAAAGTTTCTCTCTCACAACAGGCTAACAAGTCTGAATAGTCACCTGCCACATCTGTTCATCTCCGCCCCACTGCCTTTTATCCCCAGAGCTAGGGTGGGGCCTCGCTAGTTAGCGGTGGCTTTTCCGTTCCAAGGACCGGCCCATAGATTTCCACTGTTCTCCTCTCCTCTGCCTTTTGTGCATCCGTGCATGAGGCATTGGACCCAGCTGTTCCTCCTCTTCCTCATCAGACCCGGGGGCTGTCGACTCCCCATCTGAAGGCTGACGGAGGGCCCTCTCTCTCTCTCCCACCTCCATTCCCTCTTCCCCCCCCCGGTGATCCTGATGCTGACCTTGACTCTCACACCGCCTCCTCATCCTATTCGGCTGCTGGAGGGGCCGGCGGCCAACAGGCTACAACCAAATGTTAGAAAGTACGACAGGTAATCCTCGACAATTCATTTCGTGACAGTTCAAAGTTATAACGGCACCGAACAAAGGGACTTATGACTGTTTTTTTTTACAGAACCACTGCAGCATCCCCCTGGTCACGTGATCAACATTTGCACGCTTGGCCAGCGGCTCATATTTATGACGTTTGTAGTGTCCCAGGGTCACGTGATCCCCTTTTGTCACCTTCTGAAAAAGCAAAGTTAACGGGAAAGCCCGGTTCGCATCACAACTGGGTGTCTTATGTTAACAGCTGCCCTGATTCCCTTAATGACTGCGGCAAGAACGGTCGTACAGTGGGGCGAATCTCACTTAAGAAATGTCTCGCTGAGCAACATAAACGCTGGGCTCAAACGCTGTCGTAAGTTTGAGTTCTCTCTCTCTCTTTTTTAAAAGTTGTCTGAAATGGAATAGGGTTTCCTGCCTGACCAGGGGGTTGGACTAGAGAACCTCCAAGGTCCCTTCCACCTCTCTTCTTCTGTTATTCTTGAAAAGCAGGCTGGGAGAGAGCTCCGACACCCAACTTCTCGGTCGGGGAACCAGCTTTTATCGCTCCTTTGAAATCGACAGCGCTTGCAACTGGCTTAACGCCTTTAAAAGAAAAATAATAAATCCGGATCGCCTCCGGATTCCACCAGGACTTTAATACGGCTAGCAAACTTCACCTGGAGGGAGAGAAGACTTAACAGCAACAACATTACAGGCAGGCATTCCTTATCACGCCAAGCTCGGCGGTGTTCGGAGGGCTTTCGAGAAATGGCGAGGATTAAGTCTCTCTCTCTCTGTGCGTGTTTTTATTTTTATTTTTTTCCAGAGATAGGATACCCTGCAGAAGAGCTGCAACTCCAGTGAGTTTGGATTTAATCCCAGCATTTAACATTTAGCTGGATACCACCCAGATGCCCCTCTCTGAGCTAGATGGGTGTGTAAGGTTCACTTATTAATGTGTTTAAGCTTATAAAAGCCAAACAAGAGACTTAAACAGAGGCTTGAGTAAAATAGCATTTAATCTTGATCAAGTTTAAATGGTTAGTTGTTCCACACACATAAGAAGATACATGCAAGGAAGGACTACGAACTCATGAGAGAAAGCAATGTCCTCTTATACCAAAAGAGGTCTTTGAAGTATCTTTAGGAATGTCCTAAATTTAGAATTTAAATTTAAATTCAGAATGGAAAATTTAGGAATTTTCCTGAAGGCCATCACTCTGCTAAACAAATAATTCCCTCAACACTGTCAAACTATTTACTAAATCTGCACTACTATTAATCGTTTCATAGTTCCCATCACCCATCTCTTTCCACTTATGACTGTATGACTGTAACTTGTTGCTGGCAATCCTTATGATTTATATTGATATATTGACCATCATTTGTGTTGTAAATGTGGTACCTTGATGAAGGTATCTTTTCTTTTATGTACACTGAGAGCATATGGACCAAGACAAATTCCTTGTGTGTCCAATCACACTTGGCCAATAAAAAATTCTATTCTATTCTATTCTATTCTATTCTATTCTATTCTATTCTATTCTATTCTATTCTATTCTATTCTATTCTATTCTATTCTATTCTATTCTATTCTTTCATTCTTATTTCTATCCTATCCTATCCTATCCTATCCTATCCTATCCTATCCTATCCTATCCTATCCTATCCTATCCTATCCTATCCTATCCTATCCTATCCATCATCTCTTTCTATTCCATTCCATTCCATTCCATTCCATTCCATTCCATTCTATTCTATTCTATTCTATTCTATTCTATTCTATTCTATTCTATTCTATTCTATTCTATTCTATTCTATTCTATTCTATTCTCTTCCCTTACAGGTGGTTAAGGAGTTATATCTATTTCTATAGAGAAATATAAACAATGTTGAGACTCTTTGTAAGGAAGGGGTGGCAGTGGTTGAGGGTGGGGCTGGGGGGCCTTGAAACCCACTCTTTTCTTCTGCACCCCCTTCCTCAATCGGGGTTCCCTAAAAGGGGACGAACCAGACTGACGTTTAGAGCATTGGAGACCAATAACCGAGAGGAAGAGTTTGCAGATAAAAAGCAGTGGAAACATCCATTTTTTTCTCCCCCAGCAGATGGCGACCCTGAGCAATGTTGACGAAGCAAAGAGGTTGGTTTAGGATGTGGATGGGAGACCAAGAAGAAATCAGGAGTCCTTGGGCTTTGGGTGTGTTCTCTTGCAGACGTTTTATGACCCAACTAGGTAACATCATCAGTGCTAGAAGGAAGAGGGGTTTGCAGAGAGGAGGAGGAGGAGGGGGAGGAGGAGGAGGAGGAGGAGGAGGAGGAGGAGGAGGATGAGGAGGATGGCACCTTTTGCGACCTTCTGACAAGCAAAGTCAAGGGGGAAGCGAGATTCACTTAACAGCTATCGTGATTCACTTAACAACATTAGCAAAATGTTTCGCTTAGCAACAGAACTGTGGGACTCAAT
>NC_080546.1:3841019-3913519 GCF_028640845.1 Ahaetulla prasina | reverse complement strand
CTTATTTTCCTTCCATCCATCTTTCCTCCTCCATCCCTCCCTCATTTTCCTCCTTCCCTCATCTTCCTTCCTTGTTATCTTCCTCCTCCGCTCATTTACCTTCCTCCTCCCTCCTCCTCCTCTCCCTCCTCCTCTCTCCTCCCTCCTTCCTCCTCCTCCTCCTTCCTCCCTCACTTCCTTTGTTATCTTCCTCCTCCATCCCCTCATTTTCCTTCCTTCCTTCCTTCCTTCCTTCCTTCCTTCCTCCTCCCTCCTCCATCCCCTCATTTACCTCCTCCTCCCTCCTCCTCCTCCTCCTTCCTTTGTTATCTTCCTCCCTCCATCCCCTCATTTTCCTTCCTTCCTTCCTTCCTTCCTTCCTTCCTTCCTTCCTTCCTTCCTTCCTTCCTTCCTTCCTTCCTTCCTTCCTTCCTCCCTCCCTCCCTCCCTCCCTCCCTCCTTCCTCCCTTCCTTTGAAAGAAAGCTAAAATCAAGACAACTGACACTGGCTGACTTTGCTTGTTTGCTAATTCTCCCACACCCAAATTATAGGCTGCAGCCTTCAGTTCTGATGCTATTGACTGTATAACAATCCATTTTTCTTCCCCGTGAGCCTGCGTTTATTACAGGGTGTGTGTATATATATTTATATATATATATATAAAGGAAGCTGGAAGCTGGAAGCTCGGTGTTCTTTAACCCTCTGATGTTTTCCATTTTATTTGTTGGGATGCTGCCCACGGAGAAGACCCCCTGATGGTTATGTGACTTTTCACAAGCAGCTTTTAATAGGGATTAGAAAGCAATTAGGAGGAAATTGAGGCTGATTACAAGGGATATAATCAGGTTCACCAACAAGCAAGCCACTGGCTGTTACAGAGGAGGGGAGCAGGAGACAATGGCCGGAGACCCTCACCCACCCCGGCTTCTCCCAAGGGCAGGAAAAGGGCCGTGGCTGCAGAGACCTTCCAGCTGAAGGAAGGAGGCTTTGAAGCTGGGAATGTAAAGGTCATTTGATGATAGGTACTCTGTTTCCCTGAAAATAAGACCCAACTGGAAAATAAGCCCCAGCATGATTTTTCAGGATGCTCGTAATATAAGCCCTCCCCCCAAAATAAGCCCCAGCCTCTTCAGCAGACGGAGGCGTTTAGTACTGTATTTTCCCCAAAATAAGACCTAACTGGAAAATAAACCAATAATGCGACTTTTGGAGTAAAAATTAATATAAGACACAGTCTTATTTTGGGGGAAACACGGTAGGTAGGTAAGTAGATGATAGGTAGGTAGATAGATAGATCGATAGATAGATAGATAGATAGATAGATAGATAGATAGATAGATAGATGATAGATAGAATGATAGGTAGGTAAGTAAGTAGATGATAGATAGATAGATAGATAGATAGATAGATAGATAGATAGATAGATAGATAGATAGATAGAATGATAGATAGGTAGGTAGGTAAGTAGATGATAGATAGATAGATAGAATGATAGATAGGTAGGTAGGTAAGTAGATGATAGATAGATAGATAGATAGATAGATAGATAGATAGATAGATAGATAGATAGGATGATAGGTAGGTAGATAGAATGATAGATAGGTAGGTAGGTAAGTAAATGATAGATAGATAGATAGGATGGTAGGTAGGTAAGTAGATAGATAGATAGATAGATAGATAGATAGATAGATAGATAGATAGAATGATAGATAGGTAGGTAGGTAAGTAGATGATAGATAAGATGATAGCTTAGATAGATAGATGATAAATATAGATGATAGGATGATAGGTAGGTAGACAGATAGGTAGATAGATGATAAATATAGATGATAGATAGATAGATTAGATATAGATAGGTAGGTAGATAGATAGATAGATGATAAATATAGATTAGAGATTAGAGATAGATAGATAGATAGATAGATAGATAGATAGATAGATAGATAGAATGATAGGTAGGTAGGTAAGTAAGTAGATGATAGATAAAATGATAGATTAGATAGATAGATCAATAAGATGATAAATATAGATAATAGATAGATAGATAGATAGATGATAGATAGATAGATAGATAGATAGATAGATAGATAGATAGATAGATAGATAGATAGATAGATAGGATGATAGATAGATAGATAGATAGATAGATAGATAATAGATGATAGATAAAATGATAGATAGAAGATAGATAGATATAGATAGATGATAGATAGAAGATAGATAGATAGATAGATAGATAGATAGATAGATATATAGATATATATATATAGAGAGAGAAAGATATAAATAGAGAGAAGATAGATAAAGAGAGAGATATAGATTGATATAGATAGATAGATAGATAGATAGATAGATAGATAGATAGATAGATAGATAGATAGATAGATAGATAGATAGATAGGATGATAAGTAGGTAAGTAGATGATTGATTGATTGATAGATAAAGATAGATAGATAGATGGATGATAGAATGATAGGTAGGTAGATAGATTATAGATGAAAGAAGAGCTAGATGATCAGTAGATAGATGATAGATATATAGACAGAATAAAGAGCAGATAGATAGATAAAGTCACTTTTTTCTGTGTTGTAGTAACTTCAAACAGCCACTAAAGGAATGGTTTACAACCACTCCCACAACCCGCTAAGCACAAGCAACAAATCCAGGCTTGAGAAGCAAACGGAGCCTTGGGTCCAAATGGACCCTGGAGCTCTGAAAACATCCAGAGGGTCTGTCCCAAAGCGCCCCCCCCTTGCTCCCCCGAGTCCTTTGCCTACCTTGGTGGGTTCCAGCTGTTCCAGGATGTTCTCCTGGCGTGTGGCAGCCACTTTGTCGGTGTTTCTCTCCTGCTTTCTCATCTGGGTGGTGGGCGAGGTGGACGGACTGGTGGCGGCGCTCAGGTACGTCCCGTTGCCGAAGGCCTGGATGGCATTTTCTGAAGAAGAGGAAGGGGTGTGTGTGTGAGAGAGAGAGCCAGACAACCATAACCCCACACCTGGGAGTACCGCCTCCAGTTTTGGTCACCACGTTACAAAAAAGATGTTGAGACCTAAGATGATCAAAGGCCTGGAGACTAAAACCTACGAAGAACGGTTGGAGGATTTGGGTTTGGCTAGTCTAGAGCAGGGGTCTCCAACCTTGGTCCCTTTAAGACGTGTGGACTTCAACTCCCAGAGTTCCTCAGCCAGCTTTGCTGGCTGAGGGACTCTGGGAGTTGAAGTCCACAGGTCTTAAAGGGACCAAGGTTGGAGATCCCTGGTATAGAGTCTCCTGCTTGAGCTGGGGGTTGGACCAGAAGACCTCTAAGGTCCCTTCCAGCTCTATTCTGACTCTGAATCTTTCTACCCTACTGGAATAAAAGGTGGGTTCGAGGGTCAGGTAGCTGAATGCTCCTTTCACATAGAAAGCTAGCATTTCTGGGAGCTGGGCTAGTGCTTCTCCTTGAGGCTCTAGATACTTCTAAGGAGACCGATTTCCATAAATGGATAGAACGTAGAAAAACAGATTTGGAAGGGACCTTGGAGGTCTTCTAGTCCAGCTCCCTGCTCAGGCAGGAAACCCTCTTCCATTTCAGACAAATAGCTGTCCAGTCTCTTCTTGAAAACCTCCAATGATGGCGCACCACACAACTGGTGTGTGGCTGGCTGTTCCACTGGTGAATTGTCCTCACTGTCAGGAAATTCCTCCTTCTCTAGATTGGGTCTCTTCTTCTTGATTTGTGGTAGTCCCTGACTTATACACTAGAGCCCAAAATCTGTATTGCTAACCAAGACATTTGTTAAGTGAACTTTGTTCAATTTTACAAGCTTTCTCGCCGCAGCTGCTACGTGAACCCACTCCAGTTGTTAAGTAAGTCACGGGGTTGCTAAGTGAATCTGGTTTTCCCCATTGACTTTGCTTTTCAGACAGTCACCCAAGGGGAACAACTGCGACCGTCATAAATGTGAGTCAGCTGCCAAGTGTCTTAATTTTGATCACATGACCCTGGGGGATGCCGCAAAGGTGTAAATTTAAAAAAAAAAAAGGTCATAAGTCTCTTTTTTTTTCAGTGCTGTTGTAACTTTGAACCGGGGTGAAATGCTCCCGGTTCGGACTGGATCACGTGATCTGGTAGCGATGGGGGCGGATAGTTCAGAGAACCCGTAGCAAAAGTCCCTGCCCCACCCCCCACTGCCCACACCTCGCTGTTCCTCTTCTCTGTCCCTGAAGCTCTTGGTGGTGATATAGTTGCAGACGGCCTTAAATGACTGCCGCGGAGCTTCAAAGGGCCCTACTACAGCTGATCAGCGCTGTAGGTGACTAGTAGACTAGTGCCTCTATTTTTAAAGAAGGTAGACCGGTGCTTCCCAAAAAAAGGCAATTAGTCGACCGGTGCCTCTATTTTTAAAGGTAGACCGGTGCTTCCCAAAAAAAGGCAATTAGTCGACCGGTGCCTCTATTTTTAAAGAAGGTAGACCGGTGCTTCCCAAAAAAAGGCAATTAGTCGACCACTACCTCTATTTTTAAAGAAGGTAGACCGGTGCTTCCCAAAAAAGGGCAATTAGTAGACCGCTGCCTCTATTTTTAAAGAAGGTAGACCGGTGCCTCCCAAAAAAAGGCAATTAGTCGACCGGTGCCTCTATTTTTAAAGAAGGTAGACCGGTGCTTCCCAAAAAAGGGCAATTAGTCGACCGGTGCCTCTATTTTTAAAGAAGGTAGACCGGTGCTTCCCAAAAAAAGGCAATTAGTCGACCGCTGCCTCTATTTTTAAAGAAGGTAGACCGGTGCTTCCCAAAAAAGGGCAATTAGTAGACCGGTGCCTCTATTTTTAAAGAAGGTAGACCGGTGTTTCCCAAAAAAAGGCAATTAGTCGACCGGTGCCTCTATTTTAAAAGAAGGTAGACCGGTGCTTCCCAAAAAAGGGCAATTAGTAGACCGGTGCCTCTATTTTTAAAGAAGGTAGACTGGTGCTTCCCAAAAAAGGGCAATTAGTAGACCGGTGCCTCTATTTTTAAAGAAGGTAGACCGGTGTGCTCCCAAATTTTGTATACTTTATTATTTTTATTATTTATTATTATTGGCCATGCCCATTCAGTCACCTGACCACCAAGCCACGCCCGCCTATTAAGCCATGCCCACAGAACCGGTAGGGAAATTTTTTTAGATTTCACCCCTGCTTTGAACGGTCACTAAATGAAGTCGAGGACTGCCTGTAAGCTTTCATCCCCTGTTTATGGGAAAGCTGGACTCGTTCTGCAAGCCGCTCAAAACGAAAAAAAAGGAAAAAAAAGGAAAAAAAAGGACAGCCGGCCTGGCCTGCTGCCAAATGACCCCCTCAGGAGATACCGAGACTGGTTTGGTGTCCTTCCAGCTACAGTGCCGGCCTTTGGGCATCGTTGATGGGCTTTGACATACGGAGACTTTATTTACTCCAGGGAGAAGGCTGTCCTCCCTCCACCCCCACCCCACTTTACAAGGTTCTCTTCTTTGATCCTCAAGGAGACGTCAGGCGTCTGTCAAAACACGAGGAGTTTCTGCTCTTTCCAAAGTCCGAAGAAGCACCAAGCCTCACAATGAATCTCTCCTCTTCAACACAGGAGGAGGAGGAAGTACTAGAAGAGTCAGAAGGGGAAGGAGGAGATGGAGGGAGGAGGGGGAGGAGGAAGAAGAGGAGGAAGAAGAAGAAATAGTAGAAGAGGAAGGAGGAGGAGGAGGAGGGGGGAGGAGGAAGAAGAGGAGGAGGAGGAAACAGTGGAAGGGGAAGGAGGAGGGGGAGATGAAGGAGGGAGGAGGAGGAGGAAGTAGTAGAAGAAGAAAAAGAAGAAAGAAGAAGAGGGGAAGAAGAAGGAGGAGGAAATAGAAGAGGGAGGAGAACAAGAAGAAGAAGAGGAGAAAAAGAAAAGGAGGAGAAAAAAAGAAAAGAAGAGGAGAAAAAGAAAAAGAAAAGGAGGAAGAAGAGGAGGAGGAAATAGAAGAGGAAGAAGGAGGAGGAAGAAGAAGAGGAGGAGGAAATAGTAGAAGAAGAAAAGAAGAGGAAATAGCAGAAGAGGAGGAGAAAGAGGAGAGGAAGAAGAGGAGGAGGAAGAAGAAAAAGAAAAGGAAGAAGAGGAGGAAATAGAAGAGGAAGAAGGAGGAGGGAGGAGGAGGAAGAAGAAGAGGAGGAGAAAACAGTGGAAGGGGAAGGAGGAGGAGGTGAAGGAGGAGGAGGAGGAAGTAGTAGAAGAAGAAAAAGAAGAAAGAAGAAGAGGGGAAGAAGAAGGAGGAGGAAATAGTAGAAGAGGGAGGAGAAAGAGGAGGAGAAGAAGAAGAGGAGGAAGAAAAAGAAAAGGAAGAAGAAGAGGAGGAGAAAATACTAGAAGAGGAAGGAGGAGGAGGAAGAGGAGGAGGAATAATGTGGGGTCCTTGGTGCTCTCTGAGCTTGGTGGTTTACTTGCAGATGTTTCATCGCCCAACTAGGTAACATCATCAGTACTAGAAGGGAGTGGGGGTTTGCCCTTTCTATCTCTCTCTCTCTATAAGGGGCTTGCCCTGTCAGTCTTCTCCCAGGTAAAGTAAACCAACCGGGAAGCTTCCTTTCAAGGCCTAAATACCCTCCCATCGGCTGCCAAGGAACGCAGTCTCAACCAATTACACCCCCATCTAATGGTCCCCAAAGGCGCCGGATGTCAACGAGGCCAGAGGCCCTACTTACGGAGGCAGAGATTGTCGGTGAAAAGGTGCAGGAAGCGTTCGCATTCTTCCTGCCGGTTCCCGCTGGCGTTGCATGTGCACCAGGGCGCGATGTTGGCGGTGGAGTTATCGATGTAGTTGGGTGTGATGGTGCTGCCTGCCGAGAGGGGGAAGGAAACGGAGAAAATCTCAGAGAAAGCAAAGAAAACGTGATAACTTTTAAAACTTTTAAAACTTTAAAAGTTGCTATGGACAATCTAGAGCAGGGGTCTGCTCTAGAGCGAGATCTGCAAACTTGGCAACTTTTGAAGACTTGTGGACTTCAGTTCCCAGAATTCCCCAGCCGGCCTCTCCAAAGTTGGCATTTTATTAAGACTTGTGGACTTCAACTCCCAGAATTCCCCAGCCGGCATCTCCAAAGTTGGCATTTTATTAAGACTTGTAGACTTCAACTCCCAGAATTCCCCAGCCAGCATCTCCAAAGTTGGCAATTTTTTAAGACTTGTGGACTTCAACTCCCAGAATTCCCCAGCCAGCATCTCCAAAGTTGGCAATTTTTTAAGACTTGTGGACTTCAACTCCCAGAATTCTCCAGCCAGCATCTCCAAAGTTGGCAATTTTTTAAGACTTGTGAACTTCAACTCCCAGAACTCCCCAGCCAGCATCTCCAAAGTTGGCAATTTTTTAAGACTTGTGAACTTCAACTCCCAGAATTCCCCAGCTGGCTCTCCAAAGTTGGCAATTTTTTAAGACTTGTGAACTTCAACTCCCAGAACTCCCCAGCCAGCATCTCCAAAATTGGCAATTTTTTAAGACTTGTGGACTTCAACTCCCAGAATTCCCCAGCTGGCCTCTCCAAAGTTGGCGTTTTATTAAGGCTTGTGGACTTCAATTCCCAGAATTCCCCAGCTGGCCTCTCCAAACCTGGCAATTTTTTAAGAGTTGTGGACTTAAAATGGCTCAGATTGAGAAACATTGTTATACAGGTGGTCCTCGACTTAAAACAGTTCATTCAAAGTTACGACATCACTGAAAAAAGTGACCTATGACCGTTTTTCACACTTACAACCATTGCAGGGTCACCAGATTTACATTCGGACGCTTGGCAACTGACTCGCAGTTATGACGGTCACAGCATCCCGGGGTCACGTGATCCCCTTTTGCGACCAAGTCATTCACTTAATGACCGGATTTACTAATTTAACAGCAATTTAATAAATGCAACGATTCACTTAACAACTGTGCCAAGAAAAGTCGTAAAACGGGGCAAAGGCACTTAACAATTGTTTCACTTAGCAACATAAATTTTGGAGTCAGTTGCGGTCGTAAGTTGAGGTCTACCTGTAAAGCATGTTGTTGTTGTTTTTTTAAAAAAACCTTTCATTTTATTTCAAGACTGAAAAATAGCAGACATTTTTTTTTCCAAAAGTACAGAACAAACTAGAAATGTCAGAATTAACGACGAAAAATAAAATGCCAAACAAAATAAAAATTGTATAAACATTCTTCTAAGCCTATTACTTTGCTTTCAATTATTTAACAGTATACTGTAGGAAGATTTCAAATGCAAAAGAGAAGACGGCGTTACGAATTTCATGCAAAGGGAAACAGATTGGAACTTTTTTGGAAGAGCAGAAAATAAATTTATTTTCAGAAACGGATAAGTTATTTTTTTTTAATATGGGAGTTATATTTTTATAAATACTGCAAATTGCCAGTGCGCACACAAAGGGGAAGTTTCATTTTCCCCCCCCTTTTAATATGCAAAAACAAGTAACAATACCATGGAGACCTCAGTTTTAAGTATTAAGCTTCAGATAGAAATCTTTTAGCATATAATAAATAATTTAACATTATTTGGCAGTTGTTTATCGATGCTATGCTCGGCTTTAGGTATAAAAATCTAAGCAACCTTAGGCTTATCAACATTAATATTTTAGAAAACTTAGTTAACATTGATATAAATCTATTTTCACTAGTTTTAAAGGTTAAAGGGTTCTAAAGTCATCAGAGTTAACAATCTCCAGTCCCCATGGTAGAAGTACAACTATAGCCAAAGAATGCAATGTATTATTCATGTTTATTTTTTTTTTTAAAAAATGGATAGATTACACATGGCCTGAATCCAAACCTTAATATTTGGAGTAATAACACTTTCCCAATTATCAAAATAATTCTCTTAGTAATTACCTATGTCTGATGTAGCCAAAATTCTGCACCAAAGATTATGTTTCACAATTTCTGCATATAATTCAAACTAACTTATTTATCACTGAGTTATTTCCCACTATCTCTTCTATCCATCCATCCATCCATCATCTTCTATTTATGAGCTCTCTGTCTATCTGTCTCTCTCTCTATCTCCATCCATCCATCCAACCAACCATCCATCCATCCATCTTCTATTTATGATCTCTGTCTATCTGTCTCTCTCTCTATCTCCATCCATCCATCCATCCAACCATCCATCCATCCATCATCTTCTATTTATGATCTGTCTCTCTGTCTGTCTCTCTCTCTCTCTATCTCCATCCATCCATCCATCCATCCATCCATCCATCCATCCATCCATCATCTTCTATTTATGATCTGTCTCTATCTGTCTCTCTCTCTCTATCTCCATCCATCCATCCATCCATCCATCCATCATCTTCTATTTATGATTTGTCTCTCTGTCTGTCTGTCTGTCTGTCTCTATCTCCATCCATCCATCCATTCATCCATCCATCATCTTCTATTTATGATCTGTCTGTCTGTCTCTCTCTCTCTCTCTCTATCTCCATCCATCCATCCATCCATCCATCCACCATCTTCTATTTATGATCTGTCTGTGACTATCTATCTATCTATCTATCTATCTATCTATCTATCTATCTATCTATCTATCTATCTATCTATCTATCTATCTATCTATCTATCTATCTATCTATCTATCTATCTATCTATCTATCTATCTATCTATCTATCTATCTATCTATCTATCTATCATCTCTATCCATCCACGCTCTGTCTGTCTGTCTGTCTATCTATCATTATCTATCATTATCTATCTATCTATCTATCTTTATCTATCTATCTATCTATCTATCTATCTATCTATCTATCTATCTATCTATCTATCTATCTATCTATCTATCCATCCGTGCTCTGCCTGCCTGCCTGCCTGTCTGTCTATCGTATCTCTCTCTCTTTCTCTCTCTCTCTCTCTCTCTCCCTATCTCTATCATCTATTATCATCATTCATCATCTAACATTTTGCCAAAAGTTGCCAGCAACACACAAAACAACTTCATATATGATTCTAGACCCCTTTGGCATTCAGGTATTCAGCTTAGCAAGTTTCTAGTCCTCATTATCACTGGTGAAAAAGAAAGATTGGAGCAAGAATGAGACACTAGGGGGCTTAAATAAATGTAAAATCTCGCACCAATCAAACTCAACTTTGAATGAAGACACATAATTATTCACATGGTTTTCCAGTTAACAAGAGGGAAGTGGTAATTGCTACTCCTGAGTCATGTTTTCAATTTCTTCAGCCAAGCTACAATCACGAGAGCTACTTGTGGTCTCCCATCCAAGCGGTAAGCACATCTAACGCTCTTCAGCCTTTCAAGATCAGCAAATCGTTGGCATGCGTGGGGTCCTTTTTGGCGACCTAAAGCCCAGTGGGGCAGATTTCCATAGTTATCTCCGATTATATTGGTAGAATTGAGTGGATTCAAGAGTAGACAGAGTTCAGAACCAAAGAAGCTTCTCGGATGAGAAGTGAAACATCTTCAAGGAAAAACACAAGCCAGTTAGCATTTGCAAAAGCACCTTTGGGACAACCATGACCTGGATGACCTGAGAATCTCCGTAGACAGAGTATAATAGAATAACAGATTTGGAAGGGACCATGGAGGTCTTCTAGTCCAACCCCATGCTCAGGAAGCAAACCCTATCCCATTTCAGGCAAACAGTTGTCCAATTCCTTCCTAAAAACCTGGAGCATTCACAACTTCTGGTGGCAGGCTGTTCCACTGATTAATTGTTCTAATTTGTCAGGAAATTTCTCCTGAGTTCTAAGTTGCTTCTCTCCTTGATGAGTTTCCACCCATTGCTTCTTGTCTTGCCCTCAGGTGCTTGGGAGAATAGCTTGACTCCGTCTTCTTTGGGGCAACCTTTGAGATATTGGAACACTGCTATCATGTCTCCCCTAGTCCTTCTTTTCATTATTATTTTTTTATTTGCATTTATATCCCGCCCTTCTCCGAAGACTCAGGGCGGCTTACACTATGTCAAGCAATAGTCTTCATCCATTTGTATATTATATACAAAATCAACTTATTGCCCCCAACAATCTGGGTCCTCATTTTACCTACCTTATAAAGGATGGAAGGCTGAGTCAACCTTGGGCCTGGTGGGGCTTGAACCTGCAGCAATTGCAAGCAGCTGCTGTTAATAACAGACTGTCTTACCAGTCTGAGCCACAGAGGCCCTGAACCATTAAACTAGACATACCCAATTCCTGCAACCGTTCTTCATATGTTTTAGCCTCCAGTCCCCTAATCCTCTTTGTTGCTCTTCTCTGCACTCTTTCTAGAGTCTCCACATCTTTTTTTACATCGTGGCGACCAAAAACTTGATTCAATATTCCAGGTGTGGTCTTACACGTGTAGCAACGAGGGAGGTTCCCCCGGAATTTCTCAAAGATTGTGTGAAAATAGTGTCCTGGGAGGGGAATTTTCCTCTTGGTGACTTCTCTTGAGATTAGAGACCTCTACAGAAGTCTCTGTCCGAATGGACAATATCCTGGATGCATTGTGAGCTGTTTCCACCATCTTTGTTGTTTTATTTAATGATTTTTAAAAAAAAATTTGTTTCTTATACACATATTGTAAATGTACATTCTCTTATTCGTAATTGATCGCACACAGACATATTTTTTTCTAAAAGAAAGCATGAAGAAAAAGCATTTTTGATTACCTTCGGGGTTGCTCTTCTACCCTTTCTTTTCCCTCATTTTTCAACAAACCTTCTCCTCCTCCTTCTTCCTTTCCTTTCCCTACCTTCTTCTCTCCTTTCCTCCTTTCTTCTTTCCTCCTCTCCTTCCCCTTCCCTCCTTCCCCTTCCTTTCCCCCACTCCTCCCCTCTTTTCCTCCTTTCTCCCCTTCTCCCCTTCTCTTTTCCACTCTCCTTTCTTCCTCTCCTTCTCCCTTTCTTCCATTCCTCTCTCTCTGTTGTGACGGAGGCCCGACTACTAAACACAATTCAGTCCTCAACAAACTTATTTTATTAAAACAGCTGAGAATTAATTCATTCTCAGCTTTCGTCCAAAACAAAATTCTTAATAACCAGTCCCTCGGCCTTATCACCAACCTTTGATGTCTTTGGCAACCGGCCAAAGGCTTTTCTTGGCAAAAAACCCACAAAGTTTAAGAGACGCTGACAAGAAGCAATGGAATCAACGTTGCTTTTCTACAAAGAACTCAACGGCTCGCTGCTGCTCTTTTAAGCCTTATGGGAGGGGCCAATCATCTCCTGGCTTTACTCCCGAGTCGTCCTTTTTGCTTCAGCTGCTCTTGCATTCTGGCAGCTCTTTGTATGAGTGCACTAGGAACAGGTTCCTCCTGTTCCTCTGCCTCTCTGCTGTCTGCCTCTGGAGGCTCCGAAGTCCACATATCGCTCCCAGATGTCCCTGGCTCCATCTCTGCCTCCGACTCAGAGCCCTCGTCTGGGCCTTCCCCTGACTCCAGGACTGGCCCATTGTCCTCCCCAGCCTCCTCACTGTCCGACTCCTCTGCCAGCTCCACAGGCTGCTGGCAGACCACAACACTCTCCCTCTCCTCTCCTATCTTACCCTCTACTCCTCTCTCCTTTCTTGTCCACTATTTCCCCTATTTGGTATCCGAGCAGCCCCAATTTTCTATTGCTATATACTTTCTTTTCAGTTTTTTTTTCAGTTATAGATATTGTTTCCGCCATCTTGTCCTGTCGTGTCCCACTCCTCCTCTGACGGCCGGGTCGGGGAAGTCCGTATCAAGCGTGGCCACAGAGCCTCTGCAGCTTTGCCAAAGTTCTGTCAGCGTTCTCAGGCAGGAGTCCAAAGTGTGACTTCAGCAATCCAGATTAGACTTTGCCTGACTCAAAGAATGCTAGAAAGCAGATCCTTTATATAGGCCATGGGTTGTGGCTCCATGACTCAGCACTTATTCAGGCCTGCCCCTCCCTTCCTTTTGCTGACGTCGCCTCTCCATTCTCTGGAAGCGGGGATCCCTCCACCCTCCAGCTGCCGGCAATTCCAGCTCGTGACTGGCTTCATACTCCTCAGGCTCACATGCTGTGGGGGAGGGGTTTAGTTGCTCCGTTTGTCCGGGCATGGTGCCAGGACTGGGGGCTGGAGGCATGTCAGGCCATTCATCTTGCTCGGTCTGTCCGGGCATGGTGCCAGGACTGGGGGTTGGAGGCATGCCAGGACATTCTTCTGCACTATCAGCCTCTGGCTCCGTTGGCAGGAGATGAGAGGGGCCCGGTTGTGGAGAGGGGGGTGAGCGAGGCACAACATGTCCATTTGCCCAGCCTGCCACTGGACGCTGCTGCTGTGAGATCAGAAAAGCAGCATGGCAAATGACCCGTGACTTTCAGAAGCCAGGATTGTGCCACGAGCAACAGAACAGATGCATTAAATTAACTAAATAAATGCAAAATTCCCCTCGCCTGTCGTTCATGACAGCATTGAAATGAATAAATAAACCTCAGATTCCCTACCTATGATGCCGGTGTAGGCCAAGAGGCAGGCGGCGTAGTTCTCTTTCTGGCATCTGGTTCCCGAGAGGAGCCCAGAAGGCTGGCAGTTGACCTGGAACTCGGCATAACGAGATCTAGGAGAGAGGAGGAAGGGGTGCAAATGGGGTGCCGTTAAGGGCGGAGGGGGAGGGTGGTGGTGGAGAGGGAAGCTGCTGTTCCTAGTTGGCAGGATACGAAAAGGAGGGATGGAAAAAGTGGAGTCCGACAGAGGACAAAATTGATAGCTGGATGGATGGAAGGATAGAGGAATGGGTAGAGGAATGAAGGGAGGAATGGAGGGAAGATAGATAGATAGATAGATAGATAGATAGATAGATAGATAGATAGATAGATAGATAGATAGATTAGGTAGGTAGATAGATAGATATAGATAGATGAACTGACAGGCAGGCAGACAGGCAGAAAGAGAAGGAAAGAGAAGAAAGAGAAAGAGAAAGAAACAAAGAAAGGGAGGGAGGGAGATGATAGATATAGAAGATATAAATAGGATATTGATAGATGATAGACAGACAGACAGACACTGGTCGATAGATAGATAGATAGATAGATAGATAGATAGATAGATAGATAGATAGATAGATGATAGATAGATAGATAGATAGATAAAAAAAGAAAGAAAGAAAAAGGGAGGGAGGGAGATGATAGATAGATATAGAAGAGATAGATGGATGGATGGATGGATGGATAGATGAACTAACAGACAGGCAGGCAGGCAGAAAGAGAAGGAAAGAGAGAGAAAAGAAAGAGAAAGAAAGAAAGGGAGGGAGATGACAGATATAGAAGATATAAATAGGATATTGATAGATGATAGATAGACGACAGACAGACAGACAGACAGACACTGGTTGATAGATAGCTAGAGAGAGAAAAAGAAAGAAAGAAAGAAAAAAAGAAAAAAAGAAAGAGAGGGAGGGAGGGAGGGACAGAGATGATAGATATAGAAGAGATAGATGGATGGATGGATGGATGGGTGGATGGATGGATGAACTAACAGACAGGCAGGCATGCAGAAAGAGAAGGAAAGAGAAAGAAAGAAAAAAAGAAAAAAAGAAAGAAAGGGAGGGAGGGAGGGACAGAGATGATAGATATAGAAGAGATAGATGGATGGATGGATGAACTAACAGACAGGCAGGCATGCAGAAAGAGAAGGAAAGAGAAAAAAGAAAGAGAGAGAGAGAAAGAAACAAAGAAAGAAAGAAAGAGGGGGTGAGGGAGATGATAGATATAGAAGATATAGAAGATAGGGCCGGTTTAGCTCTGCCTGGTAAGGCCTGTTATTAAGAACACAAAGCCTGCAATTACTGCAGGTTCGAGCCCGGCCCAAGGTTGACTCAGCCTTCCATCCTTTATAAGGTAGGTAAAATGAGGACCCAGATTGTTGGGGGGGCAATAAGTTGACTTTGTAAATATATACAAATAGAATGAGACTATTGCCCTATACATTGTAAGCCGCCCTGAGTCTTCGGAGAAGGGCGGGGTATAAATGTAAACAAACAAACAAAAAAAAAGATATAAATAGGATATTGATAGATAGACAGACAGACAGATACAGGTAGGTAGGTAGGTAGGTAGGTAGGTAGGTAGGTAGATAGATAGATAGATAGATAGATAGATAGATAGATAGATAGATAGATAGATAGATAGAGACAGATAGATACCGGTGGATATATGAGAGAGAGAGGGGGAGAGAGCAGTGGTGGGTTTCAATTTTTTTTACTACCGGTTCTGTGGGTGTGGCTTGGTGGGCATGGCGTGGCTTGGTGGGCATGGCTTGGTGGGCATGACAGGGGAAGGTTACTGCAAAATCCCCATTTCCTTCCAATCAGCTGGGACTCGGGAGGCGGAGAATAGATGGGGGGCAGGGCCAGTCAGAATTTTTACTACCGGTTCTCCGAACTACTCAAAATTTCTGCAGCCGGTTCTCCAGAACTGGTCAGAACCTGCCAAAACCCACCTCTGGGAGTGATGAAAAGAGATAGGTAGATAGCTATAGGCAGACAGACAGATATATGGTTACAGATATATAAATAGATGATAGATAGACAGACAGATAGACAGAAAGAAAAAGAAAGAAAGAAGGAAAGAGGAAAAAGAAAGATGACAGACAGACAGAGAGATGGAGACAGACAGATACGGAACTGCAGTGGGTGATTTACACCTTCGTTTTGCAACCAGGAGATTCCTAATCTCTTCTCTTTCCCTATCAGAGCACGCACACCTGTCACTCAACTCAGCAAGGATAACTCCCCCCACCCCGGTCTTCATTTATTTATTAAACATCAGCCAAGATCAAAACAGTTAACGAGCGAAAGAAGGGATGAAAGACATGCTGAAGCCCAGAGGCAGCCAGAGATGCGAACAACAGAATTTTTACATTATTTATATTTCTATTTACATTTATCAAAAGGAGTCAAAGCTTGCTAGACTAGAGCCACTGGCAAGCAGAAGAAGAGAGATGGAAAGGGGAACGGTAGGTGCTCCTCGCTCTAATCCGCGTCGACCGTTTGGGCCGACGGCAACTCCCGGAAGTCATGTGGACTTCAACTCCCAGAATTCCCCAGTCAGCAAGTTTAGAGAAGAAAGGGAGCTAATTGCATCGCTTCACTACCTCTGAAAACCCACTTGAGCCCAGCGGGTGGGAAGTTTTAAGATCCTTGCTGGGATTCGCGATCTTCCAGCCAGATTTTTGCCTTAGAGGCTTCTTCAAAGAGAGAAGGCCTCTAAGGAGAAAAGCCATTTCAAACCAAGAGCGCCCTGGGTCTGTCTCTCGCCATCTTTTCCATTTCGGGGAGGACTTGAGGGGAATCAGGAGAACATCTTGGTGGAGACCACGGATGGTCAAGAGGGAGAGAAGAGAAGAAGCCCGTGCCTTCTGGACTCGCTCTTTTGAAGGCCATCCCTTGGGTTGCTCTTCCTCTCTGAAGGCTACCAAAGCTGGAAGGAACCAGCAATGGTGTTTGTGTGTGTGTGTATGTGTGTCAGAATGAATTTTCCAAGACAGCAGAGATAGCACTTCAAGAAAATATTCATAGATCTGGGTTGAAATTTGGGGCCCTCAGTGCTCTCTTGAGCTTGGTTGCTTCCTTGCAGATGTTTCATGACCCTACTAGGTGATATCATCAGGGCTAGAAGGGAGTGGGGCTTGTGGAGTGGAGGAGGAGGAGGAGGAGGAGTGGGAAGAAGAGGACGGAGGAGGAGGAGTGGGAAAGCAGGAGTAGGGGGACTGTGCGGTCCTTGGTGCTCTCTGAGCTTGGTTGCTTTCTTGTAGACGTTTCATGACGTAAGTAGGTAATTTCATCAGTTCTAGAAGGGTTTGTGGAGTGGAGAAGGAGGAGAGGAGAAGGAGGAGAAAGCAGGAGGAGGAGGACTGTGGGGTCCTTGGTGCTCTCTGAGTATGTTTGCTTTCTTGTGGACGTCTCATGACCCAACTAGGTAGCATCATCCGTCCTACAAGGGAGTGGGGTTTGCTCTCTTTTTACATAGTAGTAGCTTGCGCTCTCAGTGCCGGTGGAGTGTTCCCCAGGAACTGTCAAAAACACCCCCAACTACACTGACAGGACAACCCACAAACTACTTGTTTATAAAGCGAGAGGAAACCCCACTTCCGTTCTAGCACGGATGATGTTACCTAGTTGGGTCAATCAGATGAGCCATTTGATGGGCTCCATATCACTTTGGAGTCCCCAGGCCCCTTGGGCAGAACCAGGCCTTCAGGGCCTCGCGAGAGACTGCCAAAGTGGGAACCAATCTTATCTGTACAGGGACGATGTTCTACACGGAGGGAGGGAACCACCACGGAGAAGGCCCTTCTTCTGGGTCTGACCAGATGGAGCTCCTTAAGAGAGGGGGACTCATAACATCCCTGGTCTTCCTGTTCTGGTAGGTCGGGGACATGGAATCGGGAAAAGAGGGGCCTTCAACTAACCTGGTTCGAAGCCAGGTAGGGCTTTGGAGGTTGCCAACCAGCACCTTAAATCGGACGGGGAAGTAAATCGGCAACCAATGCAGTTTGGAAGAGAGGTAAGCCAGGGGTGAAATCCAGCAGGTTCGGACAGGTTCTGGAGAACCGGCTGCGGAAAGTTTGAGCAGTTCGGAGAACCGGCAAATGCCACCTCTGGCTGCCCCCAGAGTGGGGTGGGAATGGGGACTTTGCAATATCCTTCCCCCAGGAGTGAGGAGGGAATGGGGATTTTGCAGTATCCTTCCCCCAGGAGTGGGGAGGGAATGGGGATTTTGCAATATCCTTCCCCCAGGAGTGGGGTGGGAATGGGGATTTTGCAGTATCCTTTCCCCAGGAGTGGGGAGGGAATGGGGATTTTGCAGTATCCTTCCCCCAGGAGTGGGGAGGGAATAGAGATTTTGCAGTATCCTTTCCCTGGAGTGGGGAAGGAATGGGGATTTTGCAGTATCCTTTCCCTGGAGTGGGGTGAGAATGGAGATTTTGCAGTATCCTTCCCCCCAGGAGTCGGGAGGGAATGGGGATTTTGCAATATCCTTCCCCCAGGAGTGGGGAGGGAATGGGGGTTTTGTAATATCCTTCCCCCAGGAGTGGGGAGGGAATGGGGATTTTGCAATATCCTTCCCCCAGGAATGGGGAGGGAATGGGGGTTTTGCAGTATCCTTCTCCCTGGAGTGGGGAGGGAATGGGGATTTTGCAATATCCTTTCCCTGGAGTGAGGAGGGAATGGGGATTTTGCAGTATCCTTTCCCTGGAGTGGGGTGAGAATGGAGATTTTGCAGTATCCTTCCCCTGCCATGCCCGCCACGCCCATGGAACCGGTAGTAAAAGAATTGGGATTTCACCCCTGAGGTAAACCCTGACTACAGAATGGCCTCTCTTCCCGTGTAAGGCACCTTTATCTGTAGCTTGACTCAAATGTAACGAATGTGGTCGTAAGTTGAGTTCTCCCTGTGCCGCAGAAGGAGCCTCGCGACAAAACAACATTCGGCATTCGCCAAAACAGGGATGTTCGAAAGGCATGTAGCCAGTGGGTTTCACATTTTGTTACCACCGGTTCGCCACCCGCGTGCCCGCTCTCTTCACGCACACACCTTCCGCGGATGCGCCTGGCCGTCCGCGCCTGTGCTTTGCTCTCATGCGCACCTTCTGCGCATGCGCCCAGCCTCAAAACCATGCCTAAATAAGACGGCAAAGAGCCCGGGTACGTGGGGCGGGCTCCCCTGCGATCTCCGCTACCGGTTTGCCTAAACCGGTCTGAACCGGCTAGGTACCACCTTCCGGAGGCATGGCTGATTGCTAGGAAATTCAGGATTGCAAATCGGCGACTCCTGCCTGCAGACCAAAGCCGGAAGGAATTTATTTCTCGCCCGCCCAGCGAGGCAGGAAAGCCTATCATCCACAGCCATCGACGCCCCCACCTCGCCAGGAACATACCTAGGGAGACTTTGGCCCTCTCAGGAAAGGCACTTTCTAGCTCTGCGACTGGTTATCTTGAGGTTTGCGCTGCCTGAAGCAACACAACCTCCTGCCTCTTTGCTTTTTCCGCACGGCAGCGTCCTCCTTTCTGCTACAGCCAACAACATCCTTCATGTCTGATGCTCGTTTAGGGAATGTGTGTGTGTGTGTGCAAAACCCGTTGTGTAAAAAATAAGGCCCGAGCACCAGAGAGCTGTGATGGCAACATATGGTCCGGTGTGGGAATTAAAAAGGTGTCGGGAACCCTTGCCAAAAGTTGAATTGTGATTGGATAGATCATGTTCCTATTCACCAGCATTTGGCCTGCAAGCAGATCTGGGGCATGGTGAAGGCTAGAAGCCAGGAGCCTGGGAGTTCTAGTCCCGCCTTAGGCATGAAAGGAAGCTGGGCGACTTTGGGCCAATCACCAGGACAGTGTTGTGGTCCGCCAGTAGCCTGCGGAGCCAGCAGCAGAGTCGGACAGTGAGGAGGTTGGGGAGGACCATGGGCCAGTCCTGGAGTCTGGGGAAGGACGAGGGCCATCTGGGAGGTTACGCGCTGCCTCTGGAGAATCCAGAGTCGGATCTCAGCGAGGCAGAGGAACAGGGGGAGCCTGTGCCCAGTGCACACATGCGCAGAGCTGCCAGAAGGCAAGAACAGCTAAAACAAAAGGGACGACTCGGGAGTAAGGCTGGGAGATGATTGGCCCCTCCCAGAAGACTTAAAAGAGGAGCAAAGGCACATGAGCTTTTGCAGGAAGCAACATTTGTTCATTCGGTTCAGCTTAAAGCCTGAAGCTCTGTTTGATTCTGGACTCCGTGTGGCTTTGCCAATTAAGTCTTTGGCAGCGTGTCAAGGGAGATAAAAGTGGGTGATTATCAGACTTATCCTGAAGGATTCTCGACAACTATTTGGGACTCATCTGTGAATGAACAGAATTCACAGCAGTTGCAATAAAAGAGGTTTTTGGGAGTACTTGTGTGTTTTACTGACTCAGGAAGCCAAGGTCAGAACAGAGACGGTGAGTTCTAGTCCCACCTTAGGCATGAAAGTTGGCATGGTGACTTTGAGCCAATCACTGAGTGACAGTGAGTTCTAGTTCTGCTTTAGCCATGAAAGCCGACTGGGTGCCTTTGAGCCAACCAGCAGCAGATGACAGTGAGTTCTAGTCCCGCCTTACCCATGACAATTGACTGGGTGACTTTGGGCCAGTCACCAGATGACAGTGAGTTCTAGTCCTGCCTCATATCTTTTTGCCTCCAACCACTCCGCCTGGGTTCGCACGACCCTCTTAACCTGACAGAGGGAAGACAGCAGCTTGATAAACCTAGTTAGGATTCACCTTGGATAGCTTTTTTTTTTTTTTTTGGTGGGGGGACAGCAACATGCTGTGTGAACCCAGCTTGTTGAGTTAAAATCAATGCTTCCGTTAACCAGGGAAGGGCTAATTCAGCAACCTGGGCCAGCGTGTTGTGTGAACGCGACCTCTGTCCGCAGGCAAGTTTTGGTACCTGCAAACGTAGTTTCCCCGGCAGGCGTCCAGCGGCGTCAAACAATTCGGCTTCTCCTTGGCTTCGTAGGAGCAGGTAGGTACAATCGTCTGCCGGCGTCTCTCGGCGCAGGCCGTGTCGACACAGGGACAGAACAGCAGCTCGTGCGTGTACTCGGGCGGCACCCGGTCGAAGAACTTCCGCAGCGCCTTGTGGCACTTGGAGCGGTTGCAAGGGTCTGCCCGAGGGCCCCGACGGATACAGGAGGAAACGTACTCGGTCCGGAGTCGCTGGCAGAGCTCGTCCACGTTACAGGCTTTGGCGGCATCCAGGCAGCGGTTTACCTGCGTGACCTCGTTCTCGGAGCCTGCAGAATGGAAAGGCATGGTGGAGGCTATTGCATGTCATTCTACGAGGGAAGGAACCCTTGAGGCCATCCAATCCAACCCGCCTCCTGATCAGGGTAGGCATTGCAGTGAAAACCCCAAAGGTGGTGTGTTTTTTTTTTTCCAAGAGGCAACTGGACTGTCTGGTGTTCTGTCTCCTTCCCCACTTCAAACCCATGAGCTGGCCTTCAGCCAGTGGATTTACGGCTCTTATCAGTCCTGGCAGAGAAATCGCAGCTGCCTGCCAAAGTTCAAACAAATGACTCACGTAGCAAGACTTTCAGCTCTTTTTGAAACGGTTCAGCTAAACTTTTGCTTCCCGTGGAGTGAGAGCAGTCCCAAAGCTCCTTATATATCCTGTGGGGTGGGGCTCCTGCCCCACCCTTCCTTTTGATGACGCCGCCTCTCTAATCTTCTGAAGCGCGGGTCAAGCCAAGCTTGATTATTATTATCAGCTGGGTCTGAAGGCGTAGCCTGGGGAAGGGAGGAATATCAGGGGATGACGGCCTCATTACGTCCTCCGACTGGTCTGGTTCTGGCTCCTGGAGCCGAGCCACAGGAATCGGTGCTCCCGAGGTAAACCTTACCGGCCCTTCCCCCTCACTTTCTGAGTCACTTTCGGGCATGGGGCCAGGTTTGGGGGCTGGAGTCACAACATCTGTTTTTTTTCTTTGAAGACCTTTTGCTTCTCACCCAAGAAGCTTCTTGGATGGGAAGCGAAACGTCTTCAAAATAAACCAGAAAGTCCAGTTGCCTCTTGAAAAAAACACCTTTGGGACAACCGTGATCTGGACGACGGAGAATCTCCACAGACATTGCAATGAAAAAAATCCCAGACCGGGTTATGGTTTAACCTCTCTTGGGACCCCCGCCATTTTCTCTCTGGGGACGTTTCTCCGACACTAAGCTGGCATTTGACTTCCTGTCATTGAACTCTCCGGTTCTGTGACAGCCAGTCAAGACTTAAGTTCCCACAGGGGTGTATGTGCGACTGTCACAAATACCAAAAAGCAACTTTGGACAGCCGCAGGCCCCTCCTTCGATGTTGTGGCTGCCTTCCTGGAGACCCTGGGGTTTCAAAACTTTTAGGAGAGCGATCGTATCCCTGTTTCATTTTTTCTTCTTCTGGGGACTAAAGATGGTTAGAAGCTCCGAACGGTCTCCATGGAAGTGAACGGAGCCATTTCAGTGATATATAGATAGTCCTCGACTTACAAACATTCATTGATTGACCATTTGAATTTACAACAGTACTGAAAAAAGTGACTTATGACCGTTTTTCAACTCCCGGAATCCCCCAGCCAGCAAACTTTAAGATGGGTGGACTTCAACTCCCAGAATTCCCCAGTCAGCAAGCTTTAAGATGAGTATACTTCAACTCCCAGAATCCCCCAGCCAGGAAGCTTTAAGATAGGTGGACTTCAACTCCCAGAATCCCCCAGCCCGGAAGCTTTAAGATGCATGGACTTCAACTCCCAGAAACCTCCAGCCAGGAAGCTTTAAGATGCATGGACTTCAACTCCCAGAAACCTCCAGCCAGGAACTGTTAAGATGGGTGGACTTCAATTCCCAGAATCCCGCCGCCAGTAAGGTTTAAAATGGGTGGACTTCAATTCCCAGAATCCCCCAGCCAGGAAGCTTTAAGATGGGTGGACTTCAATTCCCAGAATCCCCTAGCCAGGAAGCTTTAAGATGCATGTACTTCAACTCCCAGAATCCTCCAGCCAGGAACTGTTAAGATGGGTGGACTTCAATTCCCAGAATTCCTTTGCTGGCTGGGGAATTCTGGGAGTTGAATCTTAAATTTGCCGTGGTTGAGAAACGACGCCTACAGACTGCAAAGTGATCCTATGTGCTCGAGTCTCTGTGGTGGCGTTCAGGCCGCCTCGGCTGGGCAACCTCCCTCTGATGGGATTGTCTAATGGAGCATGTGGTGAATCCATTTCCCTGGGCCTCTGTAACCTTGAACCCCACTCGGCGAGTGGAAAGCGGGAAACCAGGATTGATCGGCCAATTACCGGGCATAATGGTATTCCTAATTAGGGCCCCTGCAGAACATATGATGTATTCGCTTAGAAGCGGCTGGAGCGGTCCATCTCTGTCGGCCAGGCGCACGGGAGAGCGAGCCGGCCTTCGGGAAAATGCTCCCCGGGGCGAACGACAATCTCCGGATAACCAGCTTAGCAAAGATCTCAGGAAACGGAGCATGTGCCGAATGCCTCTTTTGTCCCGAGGGACTAGAGAAGAGTCAGTATGGCCTAGTGCAGGAATGGCTAACCCTTTTGCCGTCTTGTGCCGAAAGCAGGGGGAGAGCAGGGGGGGGGGTCATGTGCGTGCGTGTCCACACCCATAATTCAATGCACCCCCTCACACATGTGTACGCAAACCCCCCCACGCTCCCCGCGCTTTTGGCACACGATGGCACAGCGGGCCTGGCAGGCCCGTTTTTCACCCTCCCCAGACTCCAGAGCCTTTCTTGGAGCCTGGGGAGGGCGAAAACAGCCTTTCCCACCCTCCCGGAGGCCCTCTGAGGCCGGAAATGGCCCATTTCCCAACTTCCGGTGGGCCCGGAAGGCCCAAAGATGAGCTGGCTGGCGCATGCATACGTGCTGGAGCTGAGCTAGGGCAACACTCGTGTGCCCACTGATATGGCTCCATATGGTGCCATAGGTTCGCCATTATGGGCTTAGTGGTTAAGGCAGCAGGTAGAAAGCAGGAGGCGGTGAGTTCTAGAGTCTTGCCTTAAACGTGAAAGAAGACTGGGTGACTTTGGGCTAATCACCAGGAGACGGTGAGTTCTAGTCCCGCCTTAGGCATGAAAAAAGACTGGGTGACTTTGGGCCAATCACCAGGAGACAAGGAGTTCTAGTCCCGCCTTAGGCATGAAAAAAGACTGGGTGACTTTGGGCCAATCACCAGGAGACAGTGAGTTCTAATTCTGCCTTAGGTATAAAAGTCACTGGGTGACTTTGGGCCAATAACCAGGAGACGGTGAGTTCTAGTTCCGCCTTGGGCACGAAAGCTGGCTGGATGATTTTGGGCCAATCACCAGGAGACAGGAAGTTGTAGTCCCGCCTTAGGCTTTAAAGACAGTTGGTGACTTTGGGCCAGTCCCACCTACCCCTCCCTCTGTCAGCCCAACCCACCTCACAGGGTTGTTGTTATGGGAAGAAAAGGAAGAGGAAGGATTACCAGGTATGTGTGCCACCGTGAGTTGCTTACAAAAGTAAGTAAGATAAGGTAAAGAATGCCTAATAATACATAAATTAAAAGGGGTTTCTTAATTCCCGCAGGTTGCAACGTGGCTCCCATGATTTTCACGCCTTACCTGCCGTGATGGATGCCAGACGGACATAGTCAAACCCTCTGACGAAGGGCTCGTACGGAGAGCTTTCCATGACGTTCATGCCTAGGGAAGAAAATACATAGATAAGATATATATATATATATATAAATAATTCTGGGAAAAGAATCTAATGCCATTGCTTTTATTCTGCATATTATTTACCACATGAATTAATAAAACCTGACCCTCTGCTTCAGGGCTCCGAGAGAATTGCCTGGGGCCTCAATTAAAAGCAGATTGCAAAGGCAGCTGAAATGCAGAAAGCATGAAGGGGACACAGGAAAACCCAGCCCAGGCCCTTCTCTTCCTTGGGCGGATTTCAAACGCTTTTGAGACGTTCGCCATGTAGACTAGTGGGTTTCAAAGCTGGCAGCTTTAAGACGGGTGGACTCCAACTCCCAGAATCCCCCAGCCAGCATGCTTTAAGATGGGTGGACTCCAACTCCCAGAATCCCCCAGCCAGCAGGCTTTAAAATGAGTGGACTTCAACTCCCAGAATCCCCCAGCCAGCAGGCTTTAAGAGGGGTGGACTTCAACTCCCAGAATCCCCCAGCCAGCAGGCTTTAAGATGGGTGGACTTCAACTCCCAGAATCCCCCAGCCAGCAGGCTTTAAGTCGGGTGGACTTCAACTCCCAGAATCCCCCAGCCAACAGGCTTTAAGACGGGTAGACTTCAACTCCCAGAATCCCCCAGCCAGCAAGCTTTAAGACGGATGGACTTCAACTCCCAGAATCCCCCAGCCAACAGGCTTTAAGATGGGTGGACTTCAACTCCCAGAATCCCCCAGCCAGCAAGCTTTAAGACGGATGGACTTCAACTCCCAGAATCCCCCAGCCAACAGGCTTTAAGATGGGTGGACTTCAACTCCCAGAATCCCCCAGCCAGCAAGCTTTAAGACGGATGGACTTCAACTCCCAGAATCCCCCAGCCAACAGGCTTTAAGACGGTGGACTCAACTCCCAGAATCCCCAGCCAGCATGCTTTAAGATGGGAGGACTCCAACTCCCAGAATCCCCCAGCGAGCAGGCTTTAAGATGGGTGGACTTCAACTCCCAGAATCCCCCAGCCAGCAGGCTTTAAGATGGGTGGACTTCAACTCCCAGAATCCCCCAGCCAGCAGGCTTTAAGATGGGTGGACTTCAACTCCCAGAATCCCCCAGCCAGCAGGCTTTAAGTCGGGTGGACTTCAACTCCCAGAATCCCCCAGCCAACAGGCTTTAAGACGGGTAGACTTCAACTCCCAGAATCCCCCAGCCAGCAAGCTTTAAGACGGATGGACTTCAACTCCCAGAATCCCCCAGCCAACAGGCTTTAAGATGGGTGGACTTCAACTCCCAGAATCCCCCAGCCAGCAAGCTTTAAGACGGATGGACTTCAACTCCCAGAATCCCCCAGCCAACAGGCTTTAAGATGGGTGGACTTCAACTCCCAGAATCCCCCAGCCAGCAAGCTTTAAGACGGATGGACTTCAACTCCCAGAATCCCCCAGCCAACAGGCTTTAAGACGGGTAGACTTCAACTCCCAGAATCCCCCAGCCAGCAAGCTTTAAGACAGATGGACTTCAACTCCCAGAATCCCCCAGCCAGCAGGCTTTAAGATGGGTGGACTTCAACTTCCAGAATCCCCCAGCCAGCAGGCTTTAAGATGGGTGGACTTCAACTCCCAGAATCCCCCAGCCAGCAAGCTTTAAGACGGATGGACTTCAACTCCCAGAATCCCCCAGCAGCGGGAATTCTGTGGAATTCTGGGATTTGAAGTCCCCACACTTAGAAGATTTTGCGTCTTGAGCCCTCCCACGAGATCATGGCTCAGGTTTTAGCAAGGATCTTTTCTTGGTTCCTGAATTAATCCATTCCTTGACTTCATACTGCGCATGGAGGTATTTCTGTCCTGCAAGTTTGGTAGGCAGCTGAAGGAGTTGAGAGAGGGGGGAGTTTTGGGGGAGGGTCTGAAGTGATAATTTTTGAAAAAAAAGCTTGCTAAAAGAATTTATCACTCTTCCTTTCTTCCTTCCTTCCTTCTTTCCTTCCTTCTTTCCTCCCTCCCTCTCTCCCTCCTCCCCTCTTTCTCCTTCCCTTCCCTTCTCTTCCATTCCTCCCTCATTCTTTCCTTCCTTCCTCCCTCCCTCCTCCCCTTTCCCTCTCTCCCCCTCCCTCCCTTCCTTCTCTTCCCTTCCATTCTTCCCTCATTCTCTCCTTCCTCCCTCCCTCTTCCTCTTCCCACTCCCTTCCCCTATCCCTCCCTCCCTTTTTCCATTCTCCCTTCTCTCCTTCCTCCCTCCCTTACCTTTCCTCCTCCCTCCTCTCTCCTTCCTTCCTTCCTTTCTCCTCCTCACTCCCACCCTCCTCCCTTCCCCTTCCCCTTCCCCTTCCCTCTCCCCTTCTCTCCCCTTCTCTTCCATTCCTCCCTTATTCTCCTCTTCCTCCCTCCCTCCCTCCTTCCCCTTCCCCTTCCCTTCTCTCCCTTCTCTCCCTTCTTTCCATTCCTCCTTATTCTCCTCTTCCTCCTCCCTCCCTCCTTCCCCTTCCCTTCTCTTCCATTCCTCCTCATTCTCTCCTTTCTCCTCCTCCCACCCTCCCTCCACCCTCCTCCCATCTCCCTCTCCCTTCCTTTCCACCCCACCCCTCCCCTCTCCAAACCTCCCCTCTTCTCCCTCCCCTTTTCCTCTTTTATCTTTCCCCGTCTCCCCATTTATTTTCTCTCGGCTGTCTTATTCAACCTGGGTCGGAGCTATTTTGAACAATACGCTATTTAACCATCCCTTGTTTTCTGAAGCAGTAAAATGCGCATCCATGATATATATCTATTCCTGAGCAGTGGGGGGGAAAAAATCTATAATTGTTCAAATAAATGCCTATTGCTTCAGACGGGTGCCCCAGACAGAAGAAACCCAGGGAGAAAGGCTAGTGCCATTGTAAATCAACTGTTTTTTACTCTTATACAAAAAAATTACTACATATCATTTAAAAGAAAATAACTGAATATTAAAGGGCCCGAGAGAGAGGGAGAGAGAGAGAGAGAGAGAGAGAGAGAAAAGCTAAAATCTGTTTTTAGAAAGCTTTTCTGCTTTGGTGCTCCTGCGAGTCTCACTTCTGGATCTTGGGTACGTGATCCCTGCCCCTCCAATTATTTCCTGCCCGGTGCAGAGTAGGAGGAGGATCACCTGGTGTCCTGCTTTCCATCCCTGTGCGGCTATTTGACACACTCTGTTAGGGGCTGAATGGGCTAATTTCTCACAGGTTTGGTTCCAGCATCTGGGGAAAGTTTTGTGTTCTTTTTTGATAGACGTTAAATAGATACAGAGGCGCAGGGAGATATATAACCTCTCCTCTGTTTTGCATGCACTTTAATCTCTCTTCTTTTGGGTTTTGCTGATGTTTATTAAATAAATAACAAGATCTTTTCTTTTCCCACCTAGCCTAACTGCGTGGTGTGCGCGATTGCTCTGATCTGGATAGAGCAGTGTTTCTCAACCTTCCTTCCTTCTTCCCTTCCTTCCTTTCCTCCCTATCCATCCATCCATCCATCCATCCATCCATCCATCCATCCATCCATCCATTGTATTCTTTCCTTCCTTCCTTCCTTCCTTCCTTCCTTCCTTCCTTCCTTCCTTCCTTCCTTCCTTCCTTCTTCTCCCTATCCATCCATCCATCCATCCATCCATCCATCCATCCATTGTATTCCTTCCTTCCTTCCTTCCTTCCTTCCTTCCTTCCTTCCTTCCTTCCTTCCTTCCTTCCTTCCTTCCTTCCTTCCCTTCTTCCCACCCTATCCATCCATTCATCCAACCGTCCATCCATTGTATTCTTTCCTTCCTTCCTTCCTATTTTCCTACCTACCCTATCCATCCAACAAACCATTCATCCATTGTATTCCTTCCTTCCTTCCTTCCCTCCCTCCCTCCCTCCCTCCCTATCCATCCATCCATCCAACCATCCATCCATTGTATTCCTTCCTTCCTTCCTTCTTTCCTTCCTTCCTTCCTTCCTTCCTTTCTTCCCTCCCTCCCTCTCCATCCATTGTATTCCTTCCTTCCTTCCCCACCTCACTCCCTCCCTCCCTCCCTCCCTCTCCATCCATTGTATTCCTTCCTTCCTTCCTTCTTTCTTCCTTCCTTCCTTCCTTCCTTCCTTCCTTCCTTCCTTCCTTCCTTCCTTCCTTCCTTCCTTCCCTCCCTCCCTCGCTCCCTCCCTCCCTCCCTCCCTCCCCCCCTCTTCCACAATTGAGGCCAAAATTACCATCGCTAAGTGAGACTTAAGTGAGTTTTGCCACATTTGACTGCCTTTCTCTCCACAGTTGTTAAGTGAATCACTGCATCTGTTAACTTAGTCACCCGGTTGTTAAGTGAATCTGGTTCCCCCGTTGACTTTGCCGGTCAGAAGGTCACAAAGCCCGGGGGGTGGGGGGAGGACCGCAACCATCATAAATAGAAGCCAGTTTGCCAAGAGCCTCTGAATTTCGATCACCTGACCATGGAGGAGGTTGCAACGGTCGTAAGTGTGAAGAACAGTCATAAATAGCTTTTTCAGTGCCTTTCGAACTCCGAACGGTCACTAAACGAACGGCTGTAAATCCAGGACTATCTATAAACGCATCTCGTGGGTTTTTTTTTTTTAAAAAATGAAAGACGCTGCAAAAATATTTCTTGAGCGGATAAGATCCAGAGAGCTATCAGTGTGCGGAGAATGTTACCGGAGTCCAAGAGGGCATTTTTTTCTCTTCTGAAAACTTGGAATATAAAATTCGACCCGGGCTGGATAATAGATGAAAAGGAAGGCAAGAACAGAGGAGAATAAAACGCACCGTTTTCTTTTAGCAGTGTGCCATCAAGTTTAATTTTCAGTCAGCCGGAGTTTCACGAAACGGGTAAATTTCAAAGCGGGGACCGAAAATCACGACTGACGTTCGCCACGCTAGAAACGGTTCACGTTCCCATCTTGGAGACGGATGCCGTACAGACGGTCCTCGACTTACAACCATTTACTGACCGTTCAAAGGGCACTGACAAAAAGCGGCTTTTTCACACTTGCAACCACGGCGCCATGATTACTTATTAGTTTTTTTCTTTTTCAAAGTTACTTTGCCTCACAATTTTTCTCCCTATTTATCCTTTGGGGCAGGGTGGTAAGTCGCTCGACTTTATTGAATTTAATCAATGTAAGCTCGTTTAGCGACCGTTTAAAGTTACGACGGCACTGCAAAAAAGGCAGTGATGACCGTTTTTCACACTTAACGACCGTCGCAGCGACCCCACGATCAGGTGATCAAAATTCGAACGCTTGGCAACCGGCTCACGTTTATGATGGCTGCAGCGGCAAGCCGAGTCACGGCGGAAGCCGGATTCCCATCGTTCCTAACTTAACAACCGGAGAGATTCACTTAAGAACTGGGGCGAGAAAGGGCGTAAAATGGGGCAAGACTCACTTAGCGATGGAAATTTTGGGCTCCATTGTGGTCGCAAGTCGAAGACTACCGATATGGATAAGAACTTTCAATCTTGCTAGCCCATGTCAGGCTAAGAGAATAATTAGAGTTTGCTAGTCCAATCCTTCAAGCAGGAAACCCTATACCAATTCAGACAAGCGACTGTCCGATCTCGTCTTGAAAGCCTCCAAGTGATGGCGCAGCCACAACTTCTGGTGGCAAGCTGTTCCACTGGTGAATTGTTCCCACTGTTAGGAAGTTTCTCTTTAATTTGAAGTTGAGTTCCAGAATTCCCACCATCCTAGATTTCTCCTAAGTTCCAGGTTGCTTCTCTCTTTGATTAGTTTCCATCCGTTGCTTCTTGTCCTGCCTTTGGGTGCTTTAGAGCAGGGGACTCCAGCCTTGGCAACTTTAAGCCTGGTGGACTTTAACTCCCAGAATTCCCCAGCCAGCTTTGCTGGCTGGGGAATTCTGGAAGTTGAAGTCCACCAGGTTTAAAGTTGCCAAGGTTGGAGACCCTTGCTTTAGAGAATAGGTTGACCTAGTGATGAGTTTGTACCGGTTCGCCCCGATTCAGCTGAACCAGTAGCAGCGGCAGTGTGAGGCTCCGCCCACCTGTCCGGATGTCATCATGGACGCTCTGCACATGCACAGAAGGGTGGCGAGTGAGCGAAGCGAGGAGTTCTGAACCAGTAGCAAAGGTAAGTAAAACTTGGTGTAAAAATCTTCCCTGCCGGGCATGAAAATGAGTGTCATCGGAAGTGACTAAACGCTCAGCCCTCCGGGATCTGCACATTGGGTTGACCCCTTCTTCTTTGGGCTAGACGCAGACCCTCAAATATTGGAATAGTCCTATCATGCTGTTGTGATCCGCCAGCAGCCTGTGGAGCTGGCAACGGAATCGGAGAGCGATGAAGCTGAGGTGAGGCCAGGGCCATCGGGAAGTGAGGTGCGGACTCCAGAGCCTCCAGAGACTGATAGTAGTGAGGCAGAGGAACAGGAGGAGACTGTTCCTAATGCACGCATGAGAAGAGCTGCCAGAAGGCAAGAGCAGCTCAAGCAAAAAGGACAACTCGGGAGTAAGGCCAGGAGATGATTGGCCCCTCCCATAAGGCTTAAAAGACCAGCAACGGCGTTTGAGCTTTGCCGGAAAACAACGTTGATAGCTTCGTCTTCTGCTTCATCTACGTCTTGCCTTTATTTTTGTGACTTGTGAACGTTTGCCAAGAAAGGCCTTTGGCAGTTTGCCTATTTGGACCAAGGTTTCCGATAGGACTGAGGAATTTGTGTTGGGAGGAATTTGAGTTGAACGACGCTGGGAATGAAGTAATCCTCAGCTGTTCGAATAAGGTTTGTTTGTTTTTTCACGGACTGAGTTTCCTACTACCTACTTGGGCCTGGGTCACAACACATGTCTCCCCTAGTCCTTCTTTTCATTAAACTAGACCTACTCAATTCCTGCAATCGTTCTTCATATGTTTTATCCTCCAGTCCCCTAATCCTCTTTGTTACTCTTCTCTGCACTCTTTCTAGAGCCTCCACATCTTTTTTTACGTCGTGGCGACCAAAACTGGATGCTGTATTCCTATATGTGCGGCCGTAATGTTCTATATTTTCCTTTAAACACTTTAAACCTGAATGTTGGATCCCCAAAAGCTGTTTTTTCCCACCAAGTCCCTTCTCGGTCTGAGATTTTTCTGCAAGTTCTGAAAATATGATCTCGGTGTCAAAAATAGACCCGTTTGGCAGGAAAGGACAACACGCAGATCCCGGAAGGCTGAGCGTTTAGTCACTTCGGATGACGCTCATTTTCACGCCCAGCAGGGAAGAGTTTTACACCACGTTTCTGCGGACGGATCGTTCTCCTTGGATCAGGCCAACCGTATGTAGAGCGACACGGTCCCACCTCTTCCCTCTCCCCGACACCTCCATGGCTCCTGCCCAGTGGTAAAATTCAAATTTTTTTAGTACCTGTTCTGTGGGTGTGGCTTGGTGGGCGTGGCAGGGGAAGGATAATGCAAAATCTCCATTCCCACCTCATTCCTGGGGGAAGGATATTGCAAAATCTCTATTCCCTCCCTACTCCTGGGGAAGGATATTGCAAAATCTCCATTCCCACCCTATTCCTGGGGAAGGATATTGCAAAATCTCCATTCCCACCCTATTCCTGGGGGAAGGATAATGCAAAATCCCCATTCCCGCCCCACTCCCGGGGGAAAGATATTGCAAAATCTCCATTCTCACCCTATTCCTGGGGGAAGGATACTGCAAAAATCCCCATTCCCTCCCACTCCCGGGGGGAGGATATTGCAAAATCTCCATTCCTACCTCATTCCTGGGGGAAGGATACTGCAAAATTCCCATTTCCTCCCCACTCCTGGGGGAAGGATATGGGGAATTCTGGAAGTCCACTCATCTTCAAGCCGCCAATGTTGGCAGATAGAGACACTGCTATATCCAAACCGGAACACTTAACAAACCTTAAGTTACTAACTTAACAACCGCAAGGCTTCGTTTAAGAAACATGCTAAGAAAAGTTGTAAAACGGGGGCATTTTAACCCAAGTTCTCACTTCGCCAGAGAAATTTGGGGCTCGCTCGTGATAGGCCAGGTGGATTCAGGTGCCCGAAACCTCCTCTTTGCTTTCTTCGGGAGTTGAGTAAATAATACGCTCCGCCGATGGCCAAAGGCCTCGGCGGAGATAATTGATTGTGTAAATGACATCTCGCAAGCGTGGATGGCCTCTGGAGGCCAGTACGTGTATCTTTGTGTGTGTGTGTGTGTGTGTGTGTGAATGTTGACGCTTGGCGACCGTGTCTATATCGTCTCGGTGCCTCCTGCTTGAGACTCATCCATCACTTAAACGTTGGGAGACAAGGCAAGGCGCGGGAGAAGCGGCCTTCCCTGCACAGAACAAGGCTTGCTGCAACCGTTTGTCGCCTCCGAGAAAGATGCGGAGGAACCGCCAGAGGCCAGCCGGGGTTTTGTGCGATGAATTGCCTTTGACAAGAGAAGCAATTGAAAAAGGAATGGGCCGGAATGAAAAAACAAGAGGCGGTTCTGAGGGAGACAAAATGAGGCCAGAAAGTGGGAGGTCAACAGCGGAGAGTAAGGGCCGTTTCTGCAAGGGAGTTTGGAGAAGAAGGGGGGGGGGGAAAGAAGGAAAGAAAGAGAGAAAGAAAGAAAGAAAAAAAAAGCTATTACAGACGTGGCAAAGGTCTCGTACAGGACAAGTGGGATGATTAGGTGTCTCAAAAAAAAGCCCTGTTTGGAGGAAAGATTGCAGCATTCGGGGTTTCTGGGGGAAGAGAAGGAAAATAGACTCAGCAGCTGCAAAGAAAGAGGGATGCGAAAAGAAGAAGAAAGGGGCGAGGATAGGTGATAGCAACAGCGGTAGCACTTAGACGTATATACCGCTTTACAGGGCTTTTACAGCCCTCTCTAAGCAGTTTACAGAGTCAGCCTCTTGCCCTGAACAGTCTGGCTCCTCATTTTACCCACCTTGGAAGGACAGAAGGCTGAGTCAGCCTTGAGCCGGTCAGGATCGAACTCCTGGCAGTCGGCAGAATTAGCCTGCAATATTGCATTCTAAGCACTGCGCCACCAGGAAGAATGAGAAAGGGAAGGAAGGAAGGAAGGAAGGAAGGAAGGAAGGAAGGAAAATAGCAATAACCCTTAGACTTATATACCGCTTCACCACATGCCACACATGCTGCCTGGGGGGTTCTGGCAGTTGAAGGCCACACATTCTGACGGGAATTCTGGGAGTTGAAGTCCATACATTCTGACGGGAATTCTGGGAGTTGAAGTCCATACATTCTGACAGAGGAATTCTGGGAGTTGGTCCATACATTCTGACAGGGGAATTCTGGGAGTTGAAGGCCACACACGCTGACAGGGGAATTCTGGGAGTTGAAGTCCATACATTCTGACAGAGGAATTCTGGAAGTTGAAGGCCAAACATGCTGACAGGAATTCTGGGAGTTGAAGTCCATACATTCTGATGGGAATTCTGGGAGTTGAAGTCCATACATTTCTGACAGGGGAATTCTGGGAGTTAAAGGCCACACACGCTGACAGGGGAATTCTGGGAGTTGAAGTCCATACATTCTGACAGAGGAATTCTGGAAGTTGAAGGCCAAACATGCTGACAGGAATTCTGGGAGTTGAAGTCCATACATTCTGATGGGAATTCTGGGAGTTGAAGTCCATACATTCTGACAGGGGAATTCTGGGAGTTAAAGGCCACACACGCTGACAGGGGAATTCTGGGAGTTGAAGTCCATACATTCTGACAGAGGAATTCTGGAAGTTGAAGGCCAAACATGCTGACAGGAATTCTGGGAGTTGAAGTCCATACATTCTGATGGGAATTCTGGGAGTTGAAGTACATACATTCTGACAGGGGAATTCTGGGAGTTAAAGGCCACACACGCTGACAGGGGAATTCTGGGAGTTGAAGTCCACACATTCTGACAGGGGAATTCTGGAAGCGGAAATCTACACATTCTGACAGGGGAATTCTGGGAGTTGAAGGCCACACATATTGGCTGGGAATTCTGGGACCTGAAATCTACACATGCTGACTAGGGGATTCTGGAAGTTGAAGTGCCACATATGCTGAGAGGGGAATTCTGGGAGTTGAAGTCCACACACTTTAAAGTCGCGAAGCTTGAGAAACACTGGGTCCCCCCTTCCAACAACTTTCTCAAAGAACACTTAGGTTTGCTGGGGTTACTCTGAAATCCTCCTGCGTTTATTCGGAGCCTGAAGCATAACGCTGTGGATAACTATATCTTTATGCTTTTGATTGATACCTTGGTCCCTCTACTCCGCTGAAGAGTCGAGGGAAAAATAGTTTAAATTCACGATCAAGTACATGCCAAAATCCTCAAAGAAGTGGAGGCCCAGCAAAAGAGATTTTCTATGTGCTAAAAGAGCAGACGCTCCCCATGACTTTTGAAAAAAACACAGGCAGTTAGGATGGAGTATGGAAAGGCACTTTGGAGCCCAAGCATAAGAAAGGAGGGAAGGAGAAAAGAAAGAAAGAAAGAAAGGAAAAAAAGGAAAGAAAGAGAAAGACAGAAAGAAAGACAGAAAGAGAGGAAAGGAAAGAAAAGGAAGAAAGAAGGACTGAGGAAAGCAAAGCAAAAAAGCAAGTAAAAAAAAGGGAAAAAGAGAAAGAAGGAAAAGAAAGAAAAAACAGAAAGACAGAAAGAGAAAGAGAGAGAGAGAGAGAGGAAAGGAAAGGAAGAAAGAGGAGGAGTGTGGAAAGGAAAGCGAAAAAGAAAGAAAGACAAAAGAAAGAAAGAAGGGGAAAAAAGACAGAAAGACAGAAAGAGAAAGACAGAGAGAGAGAGAGGAAAGGAAAGGAAGAAATAAGGAGGGTGGAAAGCAAAAAAGCAAGCAAGAAAAATGAAAGAAGGGAAAGAAAGGAAGACAGAAAGAGAAAAAGAAAGACAGACAAAGAGAGAGAGAGGAAAGGAAAGGAAGAAAGAGAAGGAGCGTGGAAAGGAAAGCGAAAAAGCAAGCAAGAAGAAAGAAAGAAAGAGAAAAAGAAAGAAGGGAAAGAAAGAGAAAGACAGAAAGAGAAAGACAGAAAGAGAGAGAGAGGAAAAGAAAGGAAAGGAAAGGAAGAAAGAGAAGGAGGGAGGAAAGGAAAGAGAAAAAGGAAGGAAGGGGAAAAAATGCAATTATGGAGATGACTTGATGGTCTCTACTCAAAATCCCCAAATCTTTAACCAAAAACTGTCTACTATTGACCTCACCCCATTCCTAAGAGGTCTATAAGGGGCGTGCATAAGAGCACAAAAGTGCCTATTGTTTCCTTTCATTATATCCAATTAATTTAGTTATTACATGCTTATGCTCATATATATGCTTATAGCATATAACTATGTTATATAGTTGCTTCATGCTTATGCTGTTATGACAAATAAAATAAATAAAAATAAATAAAAATATCACAGGCAAGGAAGCAGCCTGGCTCTTTTTGAGAGAGAAAGAATGAAGTAGTGGTGGTTGCAGTCTTGTTACTCGTTGCTACTACCTGGATTCTCTTTAGCTGGCTGGGATGGGTCTGTCTCCATATCTTTCTCCAGCAAAATAATATTCCTCCCCTCCCCCCACCCCACAGTTCCCCAAATTGATTGCAATTCAACCCCAAACCCCCAAACCCCCGTTTTCCCTCCTCAGCCAGCCAGCCAGCCTGCCTGCCTGCGTTGGCTGTCAGTCCCCAGTGGCATTTTATTAATCCATCTATTTCCCAGCCCATGCTCGGGTGGGCCTGTTTCACTCCCGGTTTAATTTCCACGGCACATAAAACACTCCCTTGTCCTGACAAGACAAGAGTTATGATCCCGGAGTTAACGGCTCCATTTTTACGAGGTCCCTTTAAAAACTCCCGACTTGCCAAAAAATTAGTGTCTTGGAGGGATAAAATATATCGGCCACGGCTGAGATGCTCTAATTATCATGCTTAAGTGGCTATTATTACAATTTGGGCGCCTGGGTGTGCCCTCTCTGCCAGTCGCACCTGCCCGTGGAAAGCCAACCCTTGGCCGCTGGTGTGTGTGTGTGTGCAGAGCCTTTGGAGAGGTGGTGTGGTTTGTGAGAGGATTTACGCACAGCAACACAAGTGCTTCCTGCGGAGTCTCTCTCGGGTTGCAACATCTGCCAAATTCCTGCCCTCCAGGTCCTCGTCAGGACATTGGTGTTAAAGCCAATTAGCTGCTAAGGAAGCTGAGAAGAGGAATAATGAGAGTTATTTGACCTCTTTCTCCCTGGTGCAGCCGGGCTGGGTAATCACCCATTACAAGAAGCTGGAATGCTGCCATTTGTTTGGAGACCCAGGACAGAGCTGGGCCATATCTAAGGGCATCTGTCGGGGCTGAGCGCCAATTCTCCACCTCTTTGTCACTTCTAGACAGGGGAACAGATGGACCCAGGCCTCCTCTTTCTCAGGACTAGGAGTGACCGGAGAGAAGCGGTGGTGAAACCCAATTTTTTTTTACTACCGGTTCTGTGGGCGTGGCTTGGTGGGAGTGGTGTGGCTTGGTGGGTGTGGCAGGGGAAGGATACTGCAAAATCCCCATTCCCTCCCCACTCCTGGGGGAAGGATACTGCAAGATCCCCATTCCTGCCCCACTCCAGGGAAAGGATACTGCAAAATCCCCGTTCCCTCCTCACTCCTTGGGGAAGGATACTTCAAAATCCCCATTCCCGCCCTACTCCAGGGAAAGGATACTGCAAAATCCCCATTCCCATCCCACTCCTGGGAGAAGGATATTGCAGAATCCCCATTCCCACCCCACTCCCAGAGAAGGATACTGCAAAATCTCCATTCCACCCCACTCTGAGGCCAGCCAGAGATGCTATTTGCCAGTTCTCCGAACTATTCAAAATTTCCGCTACCGGTTCTCCAGAACTTGTCGGAACCTGCTGAAAGTCACCTCTGCCTCCAAGCCCAGGTTTCTTCCAGCTCCATTGTTCTGTTATTCTGTACCAGGACTATGGGTGGGCATGCTAGCAGTTTTCCAATATTTGAGGGGATGTTACACAGAAGAAGGGGGTCTTCTCTCTAATAAACAATTTGGTTTCAGAAAAAAATTGTCTTGTAACTTACAACTTCTCCACTGCAAAAACATATGGACTTTCCTTGATCAAGGAAAAGCAATAGATGCAATCTACATAGACTTCTGAAAAGCTTTTGACTCAGTGGTACATGATAAACTTCTCTTCAAACTAAAATCCTACGGCATTTCGGGACCTCTTCACAATTGGATAAACTCCTTCCTGTCAAACAGACAACAAGTGGTCAAAATTGGCAACGCTCTATCAAATCCTGTTCCTGTCAAAAGTGGCGTTCCCCAAGGACCAACGCTCTTCATACTATACATAAATGATCTCTGTGACCTTATTTCAAGTTATTGTGTTCTCTTTGCTGATGATGTCAAACTATTTAATACCACTAACAATACTTCTACCCTTCAAGAAGACCTCGACTTAGTTTCCGATTGGTCTAAAACTTGGCAACTCCAAATCTCTACCAGCAAATGCTCAGTCTTACTTATTGGAAAAAAGAACCCTATCAACAAGTACAAACTTGATGGTCATTACCTTACTGACGACCCTCACCCTTTCAAAGATCTTGGAGTTCTCATATCTAATGACCTAAATGCCAGAGCCCACTGCAACTACATAGCAAAAAAGGCTCTTAAGAGTTGTAAACCTAATTTTATGCAGCTTCTTTTCCAAAAACTCCACACTACTAACTAGAGCATACAAAACATTTGCCAGACCTATTCTTGAATACAGCTCATCTGTCTGGAACCCATACCACATCTCTGACATTAATACAATCGAACGTGTCCAGAAATATTTTACTAGAAGAGTTCTTCGCTCCTCCGAAAACAACAAAATACCTTATACCACCAGGCTAGAAATCCTGGGATTAGAAAACTTAGAACTCCGCCGACTTCGACATGACCTGTGTTTAACTCACAAAATCATCTACTGCAATATCCTGCCTGTAAAAGACAACTTCAGCTTCAATAGCAATAATACAAGAGCAAACAATAGATTTAAACTTAATGTCAATCGCTTCAAACTTGATTGCAGAAAATATGACTTCTGTAACAGAGTTGTTAACGCTTGGAACTCACTACCTGACTCTGTGGTCTCTTCTCAAAATCCCAAAAACTTCAACCAAAAACTGTCTACTATTGACCTCACCCCACTCCTAAGAGGGCTATAAGGGGCGTGCATAAGAGCACAAAAGTGCCTACCGTTCCTGTCCTATTGTTCCCTCCATTATATCAAATTAACATAGCTGTTGCATACTTTTACTTATATATATATATATTTCTTTCATGATGTGTTGTTTTTATTTATGACGATGTTTGTGTATACAGTTGTGACAAAATAAAATAAAAAAAAAGTCAACCTATTCTCTAAAGCACCTGAAGGCAGGATGAGAAGCGATGGATGGAAACCGATTAAGGAGAGAAGCAACCTAGAACGAAGGAGAAACGTCCGGACGGACAGAACAATTAACCAGTGGAACAGCTTGCCTCCAGAAGTTGTGGGTGTTCCATCTCGCTGGGGGCTTTCAAAAAAAGACAGTGGAGAATCATGTACCAGAAATGGTAGAGGGTCTCCTGCTCAAACAGGAGGTCGGATAAGAAGACTCCCCACAAGTCCTTTCCAGCTCTGTTATTCTATGTGTGTCAGAACCTTCAGTCCAACTTCCACCAGACATCTGAGATGGCTTCAAGATCTAACTTCTGGAAGTTGGGCAGGTTGGGTCTTCTCGCCTGCCTCCGTCCTTCTATTTTCTCCCCCTCTGCCTCCGAAAGGCCCACCTTCAGCTCCAAAGGCTTGAAAGGGTTGTCATGCCAACCATCATGCCATGATGATGTGCGACACAAAAACTCTGCTAAGAAGGTCATGGCGATAACTCTTTGGAAACCACGAAGGCCTTTGAGGACAACCAAAAAGCTCTTCTCTCCCCCGCCTTTCCCCCCCACCCACCCCAGGAAGATAAGCTGGAACAATGGGAGGATCCTAAAAGAGATTTCCATCTGCTTTCCATCTGAGGAAAGTAAACTGTAATAATAACCACCAGACAGGCAATGGCTTCTTTCGCACCATCGCACCATCAAGGACACGCAAACAAAGGATGCTCCTGTCTTCAACTCCCCCTGGCTGTATGGAGGGTTCTCCTTTCTTTTTTTCCTTTTCTTTTCTGGTTTTTGTCCGAGGGTGGAATTTAGAGAGAGAGAGAGAGAGAGGAGGAAAAATGCCCAGTGGGGAAAAAACAAATATCTGATTTTTCATTCCGCTTACTTTAAAGATAGCAACGAGGAGGCAGAAAGAATCGGTTCTCAGGGGTAATAAAAACGTAGAGTAACCAAATGGAAAAGGGAGCGGAAAAACCAGTTTACGTGTCAGCGTTTGCTAAATCTGGCCATCCCTTCTGTGGTTTGTGTGCCTTCCTGCCACCATTTTGTCCTTTGAACTTCTCGCTTTTTCTCTTGTTCACATCCGTCAATTCAATATTTTCTTCTTCTTCTTCTTCTTCTTCTTCTTCTTCTTCTTCTTCTTCTTCTTCTTCTTCTTCTTCTTCTTCTTCTTCTTCTTCTTCTTCTTCTTCTTCTTCTTCTTCTTCTTCTTCTTCTCCTCCCCCCGTTTGTTCTTCCTTTCTAGCTCTTCGCTGCAGTCCGATCCTCATTCATTCTCTCTAGATCAGTGTTTCTCAGCCATTTTAAGATGTGTGGATTTCAACTCCCAGAATTCCCCAGCAAGCTGCCTGGGGAATTCTGGGAGTTGAAGTCCGCCAGGTTTAAAACTGCCAAGGTTGGAGACCCCTGCCCTAGCTAATGAAACTCAAAACTATTTCTTTTATATCAGACGCTTGTGTTTGTATTCGGTCCAAGTCTTCATTCGTTCTCCCTCCTTCATTCTTCATCTCGCTTCTCCTTGTTTGACACCTTCCTTTCAACCACCTTCAATCTCAGCTTCTTTTGACAAACACGTAATAAACTCAAAATTTTATTTATTTTTATGTTAGCCGCGGTGTGGCTCAGGCTGTAAGAAGCCTGTTATTAAACAGCTGCCTACAATTACTGCAGGTTCTAGTCCCACCAGGCCCAAGGTTGACTCAGCCTTCCATCCTTTATAAGGTAGGTAAAATGAGGACCCAGATTGTTGGGGGGGGGCAATAAGTTGACTTTGTATATAAATATACAAATAGAATGAGACTATTGCCTTACACAATGTAAGCCGCCTTGAGTCTTCGGAGAAGGGCGGGATATAAATGTAAATAAAACAAACAAAAAAACAAAAAAAACAATAGATTGTCCTCTTCCGACATTTCCACGTCTTGACATGGTTCCATCCATTTCCTCACTTTTTGATTTTGGGGGGAGGGATTTCTTAGAATCTTAGAATCAAAGGGATGGAGGGTGTTATGTTCGGGAAGTAATGAGGCTGGAGACCAGGGTAGTGACAACAGCTCTTTAATATAGGGTGAACCCAGCGACAGGCTGGGGGAAAAACCTCTCCTTTTATACAGTTCTGCTGGAGGTCTCGACCAATCAGCAACGTGCTGATTTCCCGCTCAAATATTTAAAGGTACAACACTAATACATAACACTCCTCCCCTCCCAGAAAACACTTGCCTCTATTTACATAAATATTTACATGTTATTTTTCGACGTAGTCACGCAAATAACCTGGGCGTCTCCTAGTCCTTTCTGACCTGCGCGGTTCAGTTCTGGGTGGTGTTTTGAGCTGGTCGGAGGGGCTGTTTTCTCCTCCCAGCACTTTCTCTGGGCCAACGGGCTCTGGATTATTGGCCGACTCTTTTTCTTGGCCATCGGGCCTTGGATTACTTTTTCCAATTTCCCTGCCGCTTTCCTCGGGAACCTGATGGCGTCGCTGGAACTCTGGGATCTCAGCTAAGTCTTGCGCCTCCCCCGGGTCATTGTTGGCTGTGGAATCAAATTGGTATTGATCATGATATGTTTCGTTTGGTTCAATTTGGTCGGTTATTCGTTTCCTTAACTGGTCTATGTGGCGCCTCCACACTCTGTTGTCGGGTAGCTCTACCACGTATGATTTTGGGCCAGTTACTTTAATTATTTGTCCTGTGAGCCAACTAGGGCCGTCCCCATAGTTTCGGGCCCACACCGGGTCGCCTATGCTCATTTCCCTGGTCTTTTCTAGTTTTCCCTTGTAACCCTCTGGTGTGTAATGGGGATTCAAACGGTCCAGTGGGCACCGGAGTTTCCGTCCCATTAGCAATTCGGCTGGGCTTTTCCCGGTGGCCGTGCTTGGGGTTCTGTGCTGGATGGCTAGGAAAAAGTCTATTTTTGTTTGCCAGTCACCTGGCTTGAGCCTGGACAATGCCTCCTTAGCGCTCCGGACGGAACGCTCTGCAAGGCCATTCGACGCAGGGTGGAAAGGCGCAGAGAGGGCATGTCGGATGCCTTCCTCTGCCAGGTATTCTTCAAACTGGGCTGCCGTGAATTGAGGCCCATTGTCGGACACCAGAGTGTCCGGCAACCCGTGAGTTGCGAATAGGTGGCGCGGGGTTGCGATTACTGCTTGCCGTAGTGGATTTCATGAGTATGACCTCCAACCATTTAGAAAAGGCATCCACAACTATTAGGAATGTTTGGCGTGAAAGGGCCAGCAAAATCAATGTGGATTCTTGACCAGGGCCCTTGGGGCTTTTCCCATTCTCTGACTGGGGCCGTTGGGGTAGAGGTCTGGATTCTTGGCAAGCCTGACATTTCCCTACCCTCTCAGCAATCTCTCGTCCATGAGTGGCCACCATACATAGCTTCTGGCTAACCCCTTCATCCTTACGATCCTGGGTGACCCTCGTGGAGGTCCAATACCTTTCCCTTAACTTTTCAGGAATTATTACGATCACCCCATAACAGACACCCCTTGAGCTGAGAGCTCATCTCGTTTTTGACAAATTCTTTGAACCTTTCGCCCGGCGCAGCGGCCACCCTCTCTGTACCCAACCGGTACAGTCCTTAACACAATGTCGGTATGATGCCGAGCCACTTCCTTAGATGTGACTGGGCCAGAGTCCAATGAGTCAATAAGTAGGATGGGTGTCCCTGGGTGGGGTCTTGGTCGCCCCAGGTAGTGGGCATCGGCTTAACGCGTCTGCATGCCCACTTCTTTTCCTGGTCGATGTTGCAGCTTGTACGAATAAGCGGCTAAGAATATAGTCCATCGGGTCAATCGTGGCGAAAGTGCCACAGGCGTTGGTGATCGCCAGCCAGTATTCCTAGTAGTGGTCTGTGGTCAGTCACGATTTCAAAATTCGCCCAAATACATACTGTGGAATTTCTTGACCCCTGACACAATGGCTAGTGCTTCTTTGTCTAACTGGCTGTAGTTCCTCTCTGGGAGGACATCGTTCTCGAATAGAACGCTATAGGGGCTTCTGTGCCGTTTGGAAGTCTATGGCTGAGTACAGCCCCACCCCATAAGGAGGCGTGCAAACCAACACTAGGGGTAATGAGTCGTGATATTGGATGAGCAGGCTATCACTTGAGAGCAGGTTCTTTACTGCTTCAAAAGCCCTATTTTCTGACTTTCCCCAAGACCAAACAGTATTTTTCCTAAGAGCCTATGCAGCGGTTCCATAGCAGTTGCTTTGTTCTTTAAAAGACCGCGTAAAATTAACCAATCCTAGGAATGCCTGCAGCTCTGCTTTGTTTTTGGGCGCTGGAGCCTTCTAATTGCCTTAACCTTGCTCTCAGTAGGGTGAATTCCTTTCTTGTCTATCCGGTAGCCCAAGAAGTCGACAGATTCGACCCGATCTGGCATTTGTTTGTCTTGACTTTTAACCCGGCTGTCCGGAAAATGCTCAAGACCTTTCTTAACCGCTCCCCAATTCCTCCATGTTTTCCCTGAAATTAGGACATCATCAGTAGGAACTACCCTGGGAGCCCTGCAGTAGTCGTTCCATCAGGTTTTGGAACAGCCCTGGTGCCACACTGACCCCAAATTGTAATCGGGTGCACTTGAAGGCACCCCTGTGCGTCTGTCGTTTGGGCTTGGCTGTGCGGGCATCTACTGGCAGTTGTTGGTAGGCTTGGGCCAAGTCTAACTTTGCAAAGACTTGCCCTTGCCCCAACGAGTGCAATAAGTGTTGCACTACGGAACCGGGTGGCGCTTTTCTGTAAGGCTTTGTTAAGCGTCGCCTTGTAGTCAGCGCAAATTCTAATTGACCCGTCCGGTTTTATGGGGTGACGATTGGCGTCTCCCACCTTGCGTGATCGACTGGCACCAAGATCCCTTGATTAATGAGCTTATCCAGCTCCTTATCAATTTTGGTTTTAGGGCAAAGGACTCTCCTCGCCTTAAGCCTAATGGGGCTACCTGGGGTCTAAGTTGAAGGAAATAGGGGTCCCTTGTACTTGCCCAGGCAGTCCTTGAAGACATCTTGAACTCGTTAAAGAGAATGTCTTTCAGGTTACAGTCACTTCTGTAGATGCCAGTCACTCCCATGCCCAGGGCACGAAACCAGTCTAGTCCCAACAGACTGGGCAGAGTTCCTTCGGCGATCGTGATGGGCAGGGTCTTTTATGTGGACCATACTCGACTCGGACGGAGGTGGTCCCTCGAACAGGGATGCGATTTCCCTGGTAGTCGTGCACTCGTAGCCGTTGTGCTTGCAGGTGGCGTTTCGCGACGGACGGCAGCGACCTCGCCAGAGTGTCCCAGGACATGATGGTGATCGCTGATCCCGTGTCTACTTCAAGCCTGCACCGTACTCCCTCTATCTTGGGCTTTGTGAAGATCTTCTTTCCCACTTTGGTTGGTAGCGGCCTATAATGACAGTCGTTTGGTTAGACTTGGCGCCTTTCTTGTTTGAACCAATCGCGGGCCGCCTTTCCGGTTCCAGCGTTCTGATTGGCGATTTGAATTTTCGGCGGGAAGGTTGGGCCGCTCTGCAGACCTGAGCTAAGTGCCCTTTCTTCCCACACCGCCGGCATGTTGCGTCTTTAAACCTGCAGCGTTGGCGCTGGTGCTGCCCTCCGCAGCTTCCGCACTCGTCACGGTCCTCAATGTCGCGTTTCTCGGTCCGGCAGACCCTTCCTCATCTCGCTCTCACCGTCGGATTCGGACTGAATCTCCTCCTGGTGTACTGGCGTTGGCTTTGCGCTCGCCTTGGATTGAAGAGGCTTTTGCAGGGTCTCTGCTGCTTTAGTAGACATTTCGTGTGCTCTGGCTTCGTCCAGAGCGTTGGCTAGTGTCAGGTTGCTCTTGGCTAGCAGCCGTCGCCGTAGGCGGATGTCCTTGACCCCTCGGGCGAGGTGCTCGAGTAGCACCTCGTCTAGGTCTCGTATCCGCAGTCCTTGGGCGCTCTTCTTAACGCGCCATGTAGTCACCGATGGACTCGCCTCCATCTGTCTCGTTCTCAATTCAAACCGCTGCACGTATTTGGACGGCGTCGGCGCGAAATGGTTCTTCAGCAACGTCTGCAGAGTCGGCCACGATACCGATTGTATCGGCGTTGGCTCTGCCAGGGCTTCCGCAATCTCGATGACCTCCGGCCCACAATGGCTTAAGAAGTAAGCCCGTTTGCGGTTATCAGGGATCCCCTGTAGTTCGTTGGCTTCTAGAAAGCTTTCGAAACGGGTCATATACGTTCCCCATTTCTCCTTGACCGGGTTGTACGGTGCGGGTGGCGTGTTTGCCATTTCCGCGTTTCTGCCCTGATTTTGCTGGGTTCGGAACTATCGCACTTCAGCTCGGTTCTGGTTCTCCTTAGCCTCGAGATCCCACCTTCGTCGCCAAATGTTATGTTCGGGAAGTAATGAGGCTGGAGACCAGGGTAGTGACAACAGCTCTTTAATATAGGGTGAACCCAGCGACAGGCTGGGGGAAAAACCTCTCCTTTTATACAGTTCTGCTGGAGGTCTCGACCAATCAGCAACGTGCTGATTTCCCGCTCAAATATTTAAAGGTACAACACTAATACATAACAGAGGGGACCTTGGAGGTCTTCTAATCCAACCCGCTGTCCGAGGTAGGCGTTCTTATATCATCCAAGACAAATGGCTGTCCAATCTTTTCTTGAAAACTGATAGATTAGCTAGATAGACTGAGAGAGATGGATGGATAGAGGGATAGATAGATATAGATAAATAAGATATATATAGAGATGGATGGATAGATAGATTAAAGATAGATAGATAGATAGATAGATAGATAGATAGATTAGATAGATGGAAGGATGGATTGAGGCATAGATTAGATAGATAGATAGATAGATAGATAGATAGATAGATAGATAGATAGATAGATAGATTTTTATTTTATATTTATTTATAATCCAATTTCTATACCGCCCTTCTCCCGAAGGACTCAGGGCGGTTTACAGCCATATTAAAAACACAAGAGTACACATAATATAAATAACAAATTAAAACACATTTAAAACGAATATTTAATTGGCCAATTTACTAAAACGGTCAAGACCGACATAGATAGATAGATAGATTAGAGATAGATAGAGATAGATAGATAGAGATTATATAGACAGAGAGAGATGGATTGATAGAGGGATAGATAGGTAGGTAGGTAGATAGGTAGATAGAGATAGATTGATTAAATAGATAGATTATAGATTAGATAGATGGATAGATAGAGATTAGATAGATAGATGGATGGATAGAGGGATAGATAGATAGATAGATAGACAGACAGACAGACAGGCAGATAGATAGATAGATAGATAGATAGATAGATAGATAGATAGATAGATAGATAGATAGATAGATAGAAAGAAAGAAAGACAACAGACAGACAGACAGCTAGCTAGCTAGATGATAGAAAGAAAAATAGGGTCACCTGCTCGAGCAGAGGATTGGACAAGAAGACCCCCCAAGGTCCCTTCCAACTCTGTTATTTGGTTGTTCCGTCTGTGCCAATTGATCCGAAAGTCCTGGCTAACCTTGAAATTATGGATGTTCCATCACTGAAGATTTTTAAGAAGAGATCGGACAGCCATTTGGTATAGGGTTTCCTGCTTGAGCAAGGGGTTGGACTAGAAGATCTCCGAGGTTCCCCCCCCCAACTTCGTTATTCTCTTATTTTTAATTACCCACTTGCTAAGGAAGCCATGGGAGAGCTATGCTAGAAACAGCCTTCTCCTCTGGACTATGCAGGAGAATCGAAGTCATTTGGCACCGATCGTATTACAGGGGAACATTTGCTTCAAATTGCATTTTTATAGATAACTGTACAACTTGGGTGCCTTTACCACACGTTTCCCCACTTATCTCCGTTTGCTGAGAAAATACTTGCGTTCTTGTTAAATAAAAGCGACATCTCAAGATGTCTGAGAGGCTTTAAACGGGGGGCCAAAAAAAAAATCAAAAGTCAGCATGCTCGAAGGGGGCCTCGGAGAGTGATTGTATTAATGAAGATGGTTGCTTGCTACTTAGGCGCGTGGGCACGCATTCAAAAACCCAGATGTGCGTAGACAAAACATCCCACAGAACTGCGAGGAACCTGAAGGTTGAGTTCTTCAGAAGAATGGTTAAAAGAGGTGAGTAATTTTAGCGTGAAGAAGCGAAGAAGCTGAGAGGGCACTTGATAGCTTCTTCCAATTCTTAACAATAACAACAACAAAAGAGTTGGAAGGGACCTTGGAGGCCTTCTAGTCCAACCCCCTGCCCAGGCAGGAAACCCTACACCATCTCAGACAGATGGTTATCCAACATTTTCTTAAAAATTTCCAGTGTTGGAGCATTCACAACTTCTGCAGGCAAGTCGTTCCACTTATTGATTGTTCTAACTGTCAGGAAATTTCTCCTTAGTTCTAAGTTGCTTCTTTCCTTGATCAGTTTCCACCCATTGCTTCTTGTTCTACCCTCAGGTGCTTTGGAGAAGAGCTTGACTCCCTCTTCTTTGGGGCAGCCCCTGAGATATTGGAAGACTGCTATCATGTCTCCCCTAGTCCTTCTTTTTATTAAACTAGACATACCTAGTTCCTGCAACCGTTCTTCATATGTTTTAGCCTCCAGTCCCCTAATCATCTTTGTTGCTCTTCTCTGCACTCTTTCTAGAGTCTCAGCATTTTTTTTACATCGTGGCGACCAAAACTGGATGCAATATTCCAAGTGTGGCCTTACCAAGGCCTTATAAAGTGGTATTAACACTTCACGTGATCTTGATTCTATCCCTCTGTTTATGCAGCCCAGAACTGTGTTGGCTTTTTTAGCAGCTGCTGCACACGGCTGGCTCATATCTAAATGGTCGTCCACTAGGACTCCAAGATCCCTCTCACAGGTACTACTATTAAGCAAGGTACCACATATACGGTACCTGTGCATTTTGGGTTTTTTTTGCCTAAATGTAGAACTTTACTTTTTTCACTGTTGAATTTCATTTTGTTAGATAGTGCCCAATGAAGGGTTGTTGCAGGAAAGAGACTGTGGAGTTGTTTTCTGTTGTGCCTAAAAGGTAGGACATGAATAGCATGTGTATGTTTGCAGCTCTACAAAGGGAACTCAAAATAAAAAAGGCATTTTTTTGACCAGAGGAGCAATGGAACAGCTTCTCTCTCCTGGTGTCACCTGGCCTCCATCCTGGGAGATTTTATTTTCTTTTTCCCCCTCCCCCAAGTTATTTATTTATTCATTTATTTTTACAAACGTATCAATGTGTAAACAGTGCGGCACCTGGATGTCGCGCCTTCTAATACAAATAAAACTAGTAAAATTAATCGTAGTTATTACATTCAGTCAGCTTATATATTTCTAATAATTATAATAAACATTTATATTAAGTTAAAGTCTATCATTATTCAATTATTCCATATTTTCTCTTGTTATTGCTTTTATTTTAGAATATAAAAGTATAGGCCCTAGTATTCCCCCTTCTCTTATTTTTATCTCTTATTCTAACTTTTAATCATATCACCCTTTATTAAAAAATATGTCTATCCCACCTAACTTCTAGTCATGTCACCTACCTAAAAAAAAATGAGAGAGAGAAAGAAAAGCAAATCAGAACGACAACAAAAAAGAAAAATCATCTATCCATCGTCTCTTGCCCGCTTCAATACTTGAATTGCTTTGCTTTTTTAAAATTTTGATTTGCCTCCCATATTCGTCTCTTGGATCGTTATCTTTGTCTGTATTTGCTTCTTGGCTGTTCAATCTAGATATTTCTCTATCCTCTTCCACTGCCTGGTTTCTAAAATTTCTGCCCAGGCCCTTATCTCCATCCTGGGAGATTCTCAAGCCACATTTGGACCGTCCATCTGTATGAGATGGCCTGAGGATCTCCAACCTCAGCTGAAGGAGGAAACCTCAGAGATTCCACAGAGAAAAGTGGGGGGGGGGTTCCACCTATTCTCCAAAGCACCTGAAGGCAAGACAAGAAGACCTGGGTGGAAACTAATCAAGGAGAGAAGCAACCTAGAACTAAGGAGTTTCTTCTCTTCTCTTCTCTTCTCTTCTCTTCTCTTCTCTTCTCTTCTCTTCTCTTCTCTCCTCTCCTCTCCTCTCCTCCCCCTCCCTTCCATCATCTCTCTCCTCTCCTCTCCTCTCCTCTCCTTTCCTCTCCCCTCCCCTCCTTCTCCCCTCCCTCCCTCCCTCCCTCCTGTCCCTCCCTCCCTCCCTCCCCTCCATCATCTCTCTCTCTCTCCTCTCCTCTCCTCTCCTCTCTCTCTCTCTCCTCTCATCTCCCTCCTTCTCCCTCCCTCCCTCCCTCCTATCCCTCTCCTCTCCTCTCCTCCCTCCCCTCCATCATCTCTCTCCTCTCCTCCTCTCCTCCTCTCCTCTCCTCTCCTCTCTTCCTCTCCTCTCTCTCCTCCCCTCCCTTCCATCATCTCTCTCTCCTCTCTCTCTCCTCTCTCCTCTCTCTCCTCTCTCTCCTCCCCTCCCCTCCATCATGTCTCTCCTCTCCTCTCCTCTCTTTCCTCTCCTCTCCTCCCCCTCCCCTCCATCATCTCTCTCCTCTCCTCTCCTCTCCTCTCCTCTCCTCTAATTTAATCACCATTTGAAGTTACAACAGCACTGAAAAAAAGTGACTTATGACCAGTCCTCGCACTTATGACTGGCATCCCCATGGTCACATGTTCAAAACACAAGTGCTTGGCCAACCAGCTTATATTTACAACGGTTGCAGCATCCCATCGCCATTTGTGATCTTCTCAGGCAGGTTCTGACAACCGGGCAGTGGGGCGGGGGGGCGGGGAGAGCATGATTTACTTATCAACCGCATGGTTCACTTAACAAGTGATTCGCTTAACGCCCGTAGAAAAACACATTGTATACTCAGGCACCACTCGTCACAACGGAGCAGCGGAAATTCACATCCCAACGGTGGTCATAAGTCGAGGATTACTTATACGAGTCATAACTCGAGGAGGACCTGTACAGGTTTTGGGAAAGTTGCAGAAAAGGACGAGACATTTGAGCAAGACACATAAAATCCACCTCAGGGAGAAAATGTTCCTTGAAAACACAACTTACGACGACAATTGAGCCCAACGTTTCTGTTGTTAAGTGAGACATTTGTTAAGCGAACCTCCATGCCCCAGTTGTTAAGTGAATCACTGCAGTTGTTCGGTTAGTAACACCGTTTGCTAAGTGAATCGGGTTCCCCCGTCGAGTTTGCTTGCCAGAAGGTCACCGCGAGACCGTCATAAATACGAGCCAATGGCCAAGCATCTAAATTTTGATCACATGCCTATGGGGGGGAGGGGGGGGAGGGATGCTGCAACGGTCGTAAATGTGAAAAATGGTCATCGGTCCCTTTTTTCTGTGCCCTTCTGAACGTCAAGGTCACTAAATGAAGTGTCATAAGTCGAGGACTTGCCACGCTGCCCAAAAGGATAAATAGGGAAGAAAATTGTGAGACGGAGTAACCTACTTTGCGGTAGAAATATAGAAAAAAAGACATTACGAACCAGCGCAAGAGCCGAAGAGGATAGGTGGGTGTGTATTTCATATTTGGCTGTGAAATTAGATGTCGGAGTAATAGTATCCGAATGCATCTGGGATTGATTAAATTGATTCCCTGAAATGGATTCCGTGATTTTTCTACGGTTTTCTTTCTTTTTAGTCTTCCTGCGAGAGAACGGGAAGAAAAGATGGGCTGGAGCTTTGAAACGGCCCCTTGTAATGTTATTATTTTGTGAGCCACGCAATTGTTGTGGATTCTGCGTTTTAAAATCAGAGGCCTTCAGGTGCTTTGACCCCCCTCCTCTCTAGGGCAGCCCCTCAATTACTTGAAGACTGCTATCATGTCACCCCATATTCTTCTTTTCTTTAAATTTGCCAGACCCAAATCCTGCAGCCCTGTGTTGTATGTTTTAGTCTCCAGGCCTTTGATCAGAGGTCGGCTGCTGGTGGTTCAGACCGGTTCAAGCGAACCGGTAGTTCCGATCACCAGCTGGGCCGGTGGTGAAATTCAAAATTTTTAACTACTGGTACTATGGGCGTGGCTTGGTGGGCGTGGCAGAGGAAGGAGATTGCAAAATCTCCATTCCCTTCCCACTCCAGGGGGAAGGATACTGCAAAATCTCCATTCCCTCCCCACTCCAGGGGGAAGGATATTACAAAATCTCCATTCCCACCCCACTCCAGAGGGAAGGATACTGCAAAATCCCCATTCCCTTCCCACTCCGGGGGAAGGATACTGCAAAATCTCCATTCCCATCCCACTACAAGGAAAGGATACTGCAAAATCTCCATTCCCTCCCCACTCCGGGGGAAGGATACTGCAAAATCTCCATTCCCATCCCACTACAAGGAAAGGATACTGCAAAATCTCCATTCCCTCCCCACTCCAGAGGGAAGGATACTGCAAAATCTCCATTCCCTCCCCACTCCAGGGGGAAGGATACTGCAAAATCCCCATTCCCTCCCCACTCTGGGGCCAGCCAGAGGTGGTATTTGCTGGTTCTCCGAACTATTCAAAATTTCCACTACCGGTTCTCCAGAACCTGTCAGAACCTGCTGGATTTCATCCCTGCTCCTGCCCATACAGGTAGTCCTTGACTTACAATAGTTCATTTAGTGACCATTTGAAGTTACGACGGCACTGCTGGATTTCACCCTTCGGCTGGGCGCGCCCACCCACCCCTGCGTTTTCCCGTCCTATATATCTCACTATCTGGCTCACTCGCCCCACCCATGCAGCCCACCTGATTTCCGCCCCTCGCCTGCTCTACTCACCGCAGCTGCCTGAGATGTGCTGAAGGCCACGCACCTGAAATCGCTGTGTGTTTGAAGCCGCGTGCGCACTCACATTTTCGGTTCTGCACTAGGCGAACCGGTTGTTAAATTATGTGCGGCCCACCTCTGCCTTCGATCGTCTTAGTTGCTCTGCTCTGAACTTTTTCCAAAGTTCTCAGCATCTGTTTTTATAATACGGCGACCGAAACTGGATGCAACATTCCAGGTGTGACTTTACTAAGGCTTTACAAAGTGGTACTACTACTTCACGTGAAGCCCACCCAATGACCAAGCTGGTGACTGTATTCTGGAGGCCATCACGCTCTGACCGTACCACAAATCAATCTGAAACCATCAGTCTGAAACCATCAGTGGTTTCGGGGTGAGTTATCATCTGTACGCTGATGATACTCAGCTGTACTTTTCCACCCCGGACCACCCCAACGAAGCAGTCAAAGTGCTGTCCCGGTGCCTGGAAGCCGTACGGGTCTGGATGGGGAGAAACAGACTCAGGCTCAATCCCTCCAAGACGGAGTGGCTGTGGATGCCGGCACCCCGGTACAGTCAGCTGCACCCGCAGCTGACTGTTGGGGGTGAGTTAGTGGCCCCAAAGGAGGTGGTTCGCAACTTGGGTGTCCTCCTGGATGGACGTCTGTCCTTTGATGAACATCTGGCGGCCGTCTCCAGGAGGGCTTTCTACCAAGTTTGCTTGGTCCGCCAGTTGTGTCCCTTCCTTGACCGGGATGCCTTATGCACAGTCACTCACGCTCTGGTCACGTCTCGGTTGGATTACTGCAATGCTCTCTACATGGGGCTGCCCTTGAGGTGCACCCGGAGGCTACAGTTAGTCCAGAATGCGGCTGCGCGAGTAGTAACGGGAGCCGCTCGTGGCTCCCATGTAACATCACTGCTGCGTAGTCTGCACTGGCTTCCTGTGGTCTTTCGGGTGCGCTTCAAGATTCTGGTTACCACCTTTAAAGCGCTCCATGGCTTAGGACCCGGGTACTTACGGGACCGCCTGCTGTTACCCTATGCCTCCCACCGACCCGTATGCTCTCACAGAGAAGGTCTCCTCAGGGTGCCGTCCGCCAAACAGTGTCGGCTGGCGGCCCCCAGGAGTAGGGCCTTCTCTGTGGGGGCACCGACGCTCTGGAATGAACTTCCCCCTGGCCTACGTCAAGTGCCTGATCTTCAGACCTTCCGTCGTGAGCTAAAAACATATTTATTTATTCAAGCGGGACTGGCATAATGGTTTTAATTGTTTTAATTTGAAACTGGGGTTTTTATTGGGTTTTTAAAAATCTTTTATAATTTTAAATTTAAACTTTTAATTATCAGCCTTTTGTAATTTGCTAGGTTTTAATTGTTGGTTTTAATTGTATATGTATTGTGTTTTATCTTTGGCTGTACACCGCCCTGAGTCCTTCGGGAGAAGGACGGTATAAAAATTTAATAAATAAATAAAAAAATAAAAAAATTCTCCCAACGGGGAAGCTACAGGTGATCCTCAACTTACAACCGTAACTGCATCCAAAATTTCCACTGCTAACCAACAGAAGTTGTTAAGTGAATCCGTGCACCATTTCACGAGCGTTCTTGTCACGGTTCTTAAGTGAATCGCCGCAGTTGGCAACACAGGTTGTTAGGCGTTAAGTGAGCCTCGCCTCGTTTTATGACCATTCTTGGGACAGCGGTTAAAGGAAGTTGCTCAGTGATTCACCCGGTTGTTAAGTGAATCCGGCTTACCCGCTGGCTTTGACTTGCCAGAAGGTCACCAAAGGGGGTCACGCAAGGCTGACTGGAGGAATTCTGGGAGATGAAGTCCACAAGTCTTCAAGCAAGCAAGCAAGCAAAGAAGGCTGACTGAGGGAATTCTGGGAGATGAAATCCACAAGTCTTCAAGCAAGCAAGCAAACAAGGCTGACTGAGGGAATTCTGGGAGATGAAGTCCACAAGTCTTCAAGCAAGCAAGCAAAGAAGGCTGACTGAGGGAATTCTGGGAGATGAAGTCCACAAGTCTTCAAGCAAGCAAGCAAAGAAGGCTGACTGAGGGAATTCTGGGAGATGAAGTCCACAAGTCTTCAAGCAAGCAGGCAAAGAAGGCTGACTGAGGGAATTCTGGGAGATGAAGTCCATAAGTCTTCAAGCAAGCAAGCAAAGAAGGCTGACTGAGGGAATTCTGGGAGATGAAGTCCACAAGTCTTCAAGCAAGCAAGCAAGCAAGGCTGACTGAGGGAATTCTGGGAGATGAAGTCCATAAGTCTTCAAGCAAGCAAGCAAAGAAGGCTGACTGAGGGAATTCTGGGAATTGAAGTCCACAAGTCTTCAAGCAAGCAAGCAAAGAAGGCTGACTGAGAGAATTCTGGGAGATGAAGTCCACAAGTCTTCAAGCAAGCAGGCAAACAAGGCTGACTGAGGGAATTCTGGGAGATGAAGTCCACAAGTCTTCAAGCAAGCAAGCAAGCAAGGCTGACTGAGGGAATTCTGGGAATTGAAGTCCACAAGTCTTCAAGCAAGCAAGCAAAGAAGGCTGACTGAGGGAATTCTGGGAGATGAAGTCCACAAGTCTTCAAGCAAGCAAGCAAGCAAGGCTGACTGAGGGAATTCTGGGAGATGAAGTCCACAAGTCTTCAAGCAAGCAAGCAAAGAAGGCTGACTGAGGGAATTCTGGGAATTGAAGTCCACAAGTCTTCAAGCAAGCAAGCAAAGAAGGCTGACTGAGGGAATTCTGGGAGATGAAGTCCATAAGTCTTCAAGCAAGCAAGCAAAGAAGGCTGACTGAGGGAATTCTGGGAATTGAAGTCCACAAGTCTTCAAGCAAGCAAGCAAAGAAGGCTGACTGAGGGAATTCTGGGAGATGAAGTCCACAAGTCTTCAAGCAAGCAGGCAAACAAGGCTGACTGAGGGAATTCTGGGAGATGAAGTCCACAAGTCTTCAAGCAAGCAAGCAAGCAAGGCTGACTGAGGGAATTCTGGGAATTGAAGTCCACAAGTCTTCAAGCAAGCAAGCAAAGAAGGCTGACTGAGGGAATTCTGGGAGATGAAGTCCACAAGTCTTCAAGCAAGCAGGCAAACAAGGCTGACTGAGGGAATTCTGGGAGATGAAGTCCACAAGTCTTCAAGCAAGCAAGCAAGCAAGGCTGACTGAGGGAATTCTGGGAGATGAAGTCCACAAGTCTTCAAGCAAGCAAGCAAAGAAGGCTGACTGAGGGAATTCTGGGAGATGAAGTCCACAAGTCTTCAAGCAAGCAGGCAAACAAGGCTGACTGAGGGAATTCTGGGAGATGAAGTCCACAAGTCTTCAAGCAAGCAAGCAAAGAAGGCTGACTGAGGGAATTCTGGGAATTGAAGTCCACAAGTCTTCAAGCAAGCAAGCAAAGAAGGCTGACTGAGGGAATTCTGGGAGATGAAGTCCACAAGTCTTCAAGCAAGCAGGCAAACAAGGCTGACTGAGGGAATTCTGGGAGATGAAGTCCACAAGTCTTCAAGCAAGCAAGCAAGCAAGGCTGACTGAGGGAATTCTGGGAATTGAAGTCCACAAGTCTTCAAGCAAGCAAGCAAAGAAGGCTGACTGAGGGAATTCTGGGAGATGAAGTCCACAAGTCTTCAAGCAAGCAAGAAAAGAAGGCTGACTGAGGGAATTCTGGGAGATGAAGTCCACAAGTCTTCAAGCAAGCAAGCAAAGAAGGCTGACTGAGGGAATTCTGGGAGATGAAGTCCACAAGTCTTCAAGCAAGCAGGCAAACAAGGCTGACTGAGGGAATTCTGGGAATTGAAGTCCACAAGACTTCAAGCAAGCAAGCAAACAAGGCTGACTGAGGGAATTCTGGGAGATGAAGTCCACAAGTCTTCAAGCAAGCAGGCAAAGAAGGCTGACTGAGGGAATTCTGGGAGATGAAGTCCACAAGTCTTCAAGCAAGCAAGAAAAGAAGGCTGACTGAGGGAATTCTGGGAGATGAAGTCCACAAGTCTTCAAGCCAGCAGGCAAACAAGGCTGACTGAGGGAATTCTGGGAATTGAAGTCCACAAGACTTCAAGCAAGCAAGCAAACAAGGCTGACTGAGGGAATTCTGGGAGATGAAGTCCACAAGTCTTCAAGCAAGCAAGAAAAGAAGGCTGACTGAGGGAATTCTGGGAGATGAAGTCCACAAGTCTTCAAGCCAGCAGGCAAACAAGGCTGACTGAGGGAATTCTGGGAATTGAAGTCCACAAGACTTCAAGCAAGCAAGCAAACAAGGCTGACTGAGGGAATTCTGGGAGATGAAGTCCACAAGTCTTCAAGCAAGCAAGCAAGCAAATAAGGCTGACTGAGGGGATTCTGGGAGATGAAGTCCATAAGTCTTACAATTGCCAAGGTCGGACGCTCACCCCCCCTTAAACGTTAGTATGCGACTACAGAAATCTGTCTTGAGAGCATCTTTTCAGATTTAGCAAATTCCATAAAGACACAAGTTTGGGTGAGCTACGGTCGTTTAATCCGATGGTCGGCTGCTTCACCAAACCCTGGGAGGCTGAGAAAATAAAATTTTCCACGAGCTGATGGAAAGATTCTACCTATTCTGAATATTAGACGTAACCTGACCCCTTTTTCTGAAGAAAATCGATGTTTCAAGTGTGAGCTCTATTCATGAATCAACACGCTTAAGAAGAAGAAAAAAACACCTTGGAAGTGTGTGGGAAAAAAAATTAGCTGTGAAATACCTGAGCGACTTGACGACAAGTGGAGGGTGGAAGATTTTGGTGGGAGATCACACAGTCGTAAGTGTGAAAAATGGTCATAAGTCACTTGTCGAGTGAATCTGTCTTCCCCCCTTTGACTTCGCTCGTCAGAAGGTCGCCAAAGGGGATCACGTGACCCCGGGACACTGCGGCCGACATAAATACGAGTCAGTTGCCAAGCATCTGATGCTGCAACGGTCGTAAGTATGAACAATGGTCATAAGTCCCTTTTTTCAGTGCCCTTTTAACTTCGAACGGTCCCTAAATGAACTGCCGTAAGTCAAGGACTTTCTGTAACCGTGGTACGGTCGTAAGTGTGGAAAATGATCATAACTTATCTTTTTCAGTGCTGTTGTAACTCTGAACGGTCACTAAATGAATTGTTGTATATCCAGGACTACCTGTATTAAAATCCATTTTCTGTCTATAAACTGGCTTTTTACTTGGAAAGTCAGAACTAAAGGTAGTCCTCAACTTACAACGGTTCATTTGGTGACCGTCCAAAGTAACAACGGCACTGAAAAAAGTGACTTATGGCCGTTTTTCACACTTATGACCGTGGCAGCATCCCTAAGATCATGTGATCAAAATTCAAAGGCTCGGCAACTGTCATGTACTTATGACTGTTGCAGCGTCCCGGGGTCACGTGATCCCCTTTTGCGACCTTCTGACAAGCCAAGTCCATGGGGGAAGCTGGATTCGCTTAACAACCGTGTGACTAACTTAACGACTTCAGTGATTCACTTAGCAACTGTGGGAAGAGAAGTTGTAAAATTGGCTCACTTTGCAAGAGAAATTTTGCGCTAGAGCTTGGATTAACTTTATTGTCCCTTTAAATGTACATTAATCAGCACATGTTAAAATGAAACAGGGAGATTAGATTCACGCCACAACCCTGTGACTCATTGAATCAACCGCAGCGGTTCGCTGAACAAATGCGGCACGGAAATTGTAAACCGGGGCAACACTCAGTTAACGAATTTCTCACTCAGCAACATAAATTCTGGGCTCGACTGCGGTCGCACGTCGAGGACTACAGTACTTGCGTAACCTGGCCTGTGTTTAAGGATTAACGTCGTGTTTTCAAAAATCGGGCTCTGCTTGAAACAAGGTTTTTTTAAAATATTAAGAGACAAAAATATTAGTGTCCCGGAAAGACAATTTGTGAGGAAGATCTGGAAGAAATGGGTTGATTATATGTTTTATATCTATCATAAAAGACTAGTATTTGGATCTATACTGGATTTTGATGAGGAAGGACTAAAGTTGAATAGATATTGTAATTTTCTGTATTGAAATTTTATAAAGTGTTGCACTAAATTTTAAATAGAATATTCTCAAAAGATCTTATGTAAGAAAGACATGGGGGGGAAATTATATGGTTATAGAAGTTATAAGGGACATATTTTTTGAATTGGATTGGATTTTTATGCTTTAGCTGGTTTTAAATACTTTAGGATTCATTTGTTCTATTGATTTATATATTTTACTATTGTTAATTGTTAATTTAATTTTTTTTTTTTTTGAAGGATTTTGGTTATGTTAGGAGGAAGTCAATTGGTATAATAGTTTTGGGGGAAAATTTTCTTAGCATATGTTTGTTTTATTTTTAACTATACCTTGTGTTTGTTCCGGGAAGCCAGGGGGGAGGGGGGAGGGTATTAGTGAAGGGAGGGGGGTTGGGGGGAAAGGGGAAAAAATTTTTTTTGTAAAACTTTTTGAATTAAAAAAATTGGGCTCTGCAATTGTTTTTCGACAGGATGGTATCCTGGCTTTTTCTCTGTGTTTGCGTTGTAAAAGCAACGAGCGTCGTTAAAATAAACGGAATACGGTTGCAAAGCCGAAGCTGCGATGGAGCTGCATCTTCGGAGGGGAAAAAAACAAACAAACAAACAAAAAAAACCCCAATGTACCTTATTAAGGGAAAAACGTGTATCACATCCGGCTAAATTGCAGAATCCGCCGGTGCCGAAATGCGCCCCCGAGGAAACGTGCATGTAAAAATGTCAGCGCAATGAAAAAACACACACTTTGTTGGCGTGAAGGAGTCAAATTCACCGGGGGCCTGAATTGTTCAAAAAACAAAGAAACAAAGGTAAGTGGTTGGCCACAACGCCACAATTTAAGGGCTGCCTGGTGGTTGTTGTTGTTTTTTTTTATGAGTATTGCCTCTGCGTCTGGATTTTTTTTCATGCTCTAAGGACACCTTTGAAATTTACAGGTGAAGAGAAGATGGGCTGAGACGGGCTTACAAAAATGAGAAAAAGCAGGGAGTCCTCAACTTACGCCCCCCCCCCCAAATTTTTTTTTTGCTAAGCAAGACGTTTGTTAAGTGAGACTTTTCTGGGCACGGTCATTAAGTGAAACGCTGCTGTCGTTAAGTTATGAACAAGGTTCGTTAAGCGAATCTGGCTTCCACCCTTGACGTTGCTTGTCAGACGGTTGCCAAAGGGTGCTGTGACCGTCATAAATATGAGTCAGTTGCCAAGCTATCTATCGATCAAGGAAAACACCTTGGGCTCTTCACTTTCCTTCCATTCCCACCCTCTTTGTGGCTTGATAGCCCTCAGTCAGGAGTTCTTGAAAACCTCTGTGATAAAAAGTAATCGTAGGCAACCCAAAACTAAATTCATTCACTCACTCTCTTTCCTTCCTTCCTTCTTTCTTTCTTTCTTTCTTTCTCTTTCTTTCTTTTTCCTTCCTTCCCTTCCCTTCCCTTCCCTTCCCTTCCCTTCCCTTCCCTTCCCTTCCCTTCCCTTCCCTTCCTTTCCTTTCCTTTCCTTTCCTTCCCTTCCCTTCCCTTCCCTTCCTTTCCTTTCCTTTCCTTTCCTTTCCTTTCCTTTCCTTTCCTTTCCTTTCCTTTCCTTTCCTTTCCTTTCCCTTCTCTTCCCTTCCCTTCCCTTCCCTTCCCTTCCCTTCCCTCCCTCTCTTCTTTCTTTCTTTCTCTCTCTCTCTCTCTCTCTCTCTCTCTCTCTTTCTTTCTTTCTTTCTTTCTTTCTTTCTTTCTTTCTTTCTTTCCAAAAACTCCATTCCCTTCTAATACTGATGATGTTACCTAGCTGGGTCATGAAACACCTGCAAGAAAACCACCAAGCTCAGAGACCACCAAGGACCCCACAGTCCTCCTCCTTTTCCTTCAGAAACCCCTCCCTTCTAGCACTGATGATGTTATATAGTTGGGTCCTGTAACGTCTGCGTAGAAAAAAACCAAGCTCCGAGAGCACCAAGGATCCCACAGTTCTCCTCCTACTCTCCACATACCCCTCTCCCTTCTAGCACTGATGGTGTAACCTAATTTGGTAATGAAACGTCTGCAAGAAAACCACCAAGCTCCGCACAGAATATTCAGGAACCAATAATGTTGGAAACATGGGAGAAAATTTGGGTTAGAAATGTTAAGTTTACACAAGCACAGAATTTAAGGGAAAATTTTTATAAGATGTTTTATAGATGGCACTTAGATCCCAAAAAATTATCACGTATGTATCCTAATATCCAAGCGAAATGTTGGAGGTGTGATTGTGATGACGCTACATATTTTCATATTTGGTGGACTTGCAAGAAAATTAAGGTCTTTTGGATAAGAATTTGGTGGATTATTCAAAATGTACTGAAGAAGAAGATAAAGTTCCTGCCACAATTTTTCCTTTTGGGAATTATAACGGATTGTACAGGGATTGAGACTAAATTGATTCTGAATTTAATAACAGCAGCAAGACTGTTGATTGGACAATACTGGAAGAAAGAAGAGATACCTACAATAGAAGAATGGATATTGAAAGTTATTAATTTGGCTGAGATGGCTAAAATCTCAGCGTTTTTAAAAGACAATACGCAGGAAAGATATTTAATTGAATGGAAAAAATGGATTGATTATCTACAAAACAGATATCAGATTAAGAAATATCAGATTGCCTTTGAATAATTAGAAAGTTATTTTATGTAATGGGAGGGTTGGGAGATGAAATGTTTTGGTTGTGGTTATTTGGATTGGAAGGGAAAATTTTATTCTATGTTTGGTTTATGTATAACAATACCTTGTGATTGACCCGGGAAGCCGGGGGGGGGGAGGGGGGAAGGGTTTTTTTTTTTTTTTTGGGAGGGAGGGGGAAAAAAGGGGGAAAAATGTTTTTGTTTTTTAAAACTCTTTCAATAAAAAAAAAATAAAAAAAAAAGAAAACCACCAAGCTCCGAGAGCACCAAGGACCCCACAGTCATCCTCTTCCTCCTCCTCTTCCCCTTCCTCCTCCTCCTCTCCACAAACCCCTCTTCCTTCTAGCACTGATGATGTTACCTAGTTGGGTCATGAAAGGCCTGCAAGAAAACCACCAAACTCAGAAAACACCAAGGACCCCATAGTTCTCTTCCTCTTCTTCTTCCTCCTCCCCCTCCCCCTTTTCCTCCTCTCCATAGGCACCACTCCCTTCTAGCATTGATGATGTTCCCTACTTGGGTCATGAAACGTCTGCCTGAAAACCACCAAGCTCCGAGAGCACCAAGGGCCCCTTATTTCAACCCTGAGCAACTAATATTCTCCTTCCTTGATCAAATATCCACCCTCGCTTGCCGGGTTACCCCCGCAGGCAGAATATCCCCAGCCCCCCTTAACCACCCACCCTCCCGCCCCTCTGTGGGGACTGACCTTCCATCAAGGTGTGATGAATGCTCCAGTAGACGCTCAGGCAGTGTTTTTCTTTCTTCATCCCCCGTTTGCACTTGCAGCCGTACAGCTGGCTGGACAGAAGGGTGGTCAGCGTGTTGCGGCACTGGCTCTTGGCGCCCGGCCCCAGTTTGTTGGCGCCGTTACCAGCGATGCACTGCCGGAGAGTCCGGAATTTGGAACTGCAGCTGGGGTCATTGGTGCAGGCTTCGCCGGCCTGCAGGCAGTCATGAGCTGAGCTGATGGTCATGCCTTCTGGAAAAGAGCGAGACAAACGAGAAAGAGAAGTCAGGATTTTCCCGCTTCGGCAGGGGGTTGGACTAGATGACCTCCAAGGTCCCTTCCAACTGTTGTGACTCGTCCTCCCTCCTCTCCTCAGCCGGGCCCCTCCCATCTCCAACCGGGCCTGTTATCAGACTCTGAGTTTGATAATGAAGATGAACAGCCTGTCATGCCTCCAGCCTCCGGCCCTGGCCCCATGCCCGGAGAGGATTCCAGGAGTGGGAGACAAGCCCAATAAACCTCATTCATACAAGCGTGTGTTCCTTTGGCTCAGCCGTCAGAGCAGGAAGCCAGCCAGGTATTGGAATTGCTCGGGCCTACTCCTTCTGACCCCTCCCTTTCCCAGACAGCAGATCCAGCTGAAGACAATTCAGCATGGGTGGACCCTGGATTCCAGAGATCTGAGAGGCGATGCCAGCAAAAGGAAGGGAGGGGCAGGCCTGGATAAATGCTGAGTCATGGAGCCACACCCCACAGCCTATATAAAGGACCTGCTTTTGGCATTCCAATCTTGAGTCAAGCAAAGTCTTATCTATCGCTGAAGTCACAACTTGGACTCCTTCCTGCCCTGATAAGCCTCGAAGGAACTTGGCAAGCTGCAGAGGCTTCGTTGCCAAGTTTGTTACGGACTTCCTTGACTCGTTCGTCGGAGTGGGGGGTGGGACACGACACCAACTCTGTTTTTCTGATTCTAAATGGATCTGCTGGAAGGTTCCTTGGCTCACAACCATTTCTTCAGTGACAAAAGTACAAGTAATCCTCGGCTTACGACCACAATTGGGCCCAAAATTTACGTTGCTAAGCGAGACATTTGTTAAGTGAGTTTTGCCCTGTTTTAGGACCTTCCTTGCCACCTTTGTTGAGTGAATCACTGCCGTTGTTCAGTTAGTGACATGGTTGTTCAGTGAATCCGGCTTCCCCATCGGCTTTGCGCGTCAGAAGGTCACAAAAGAGGATCACATGACCCCGGGACACAAAGTGAGTCAGTTGCTGAGTGTCTGAATTTTGATCACTTGACCACGGGGCCACCACAACGGTCGTAAGTGTGAATAACGGTCATAAGCCCCTTTTTCAGTGCCCTTTTTACCTTCGAACGGTCCCTAAACGAACTGTCGTAAGTCGAGGACTACCCGTAACCGCGGCACTGAAAAGAGTGACTTGCAACCTGTCCTCGCACTTACAACCGTCTCAGCGTCCCCAAAGTCAGGCGGTCAAAATTTGCCGCTTGGCCATTGGCATGTTTTACGACGGCTGCAGCGTTCCAGAGTTACGTGATTTCCCCTTCTGCGACCTTTCCAGCCAGCAGAATCAACGGAGGGAATCCGGATTCGCTTAACGGCCGTGGGAGTCGCTTAACGGCCGTGGGAGTCGCTTAGCAACGGGGGTGATTCGCTGAATGAACGGTAGCCAAGAAGGCTGTAAAAATAGGGGGCGGCTCCTTTAAACTGTCGCCTGGCTTAGCGACGGAAATGCGTGGCCATAAGTCGAGGACTGCCTGTCAGTCGTGTTTCTTTCAAACCTGGCAAGAGGCTTGGAGATGTGTGGGAGCTGAAGTCTGCTCATCTTAAAGACCTATCTTTGAAAAACCCTGGTTTAGAGGCTGAGCCAGAAAGACAAATATCTCTAGATCGCAGCAATAAAACAATGGGAGAGCTCATTACAGCTGCTTTGAAGAAATTCTGCTTTCATGGACTCACTAAGAAGGGATCTATCTCGGAATCTTAAGGCTGTCGACTCTATTTTCTTCGCTCTCTTTCCAACACAAAAACACAGAATAACGGAGTTGGAGGGCACCTTGGAGGTCTTCTAGTCCAACCCCCTGCTCAAGCAGGAAACCCTATACCATAACATAACATAACATAACATCAGAGTTGGAAGGGACCTTGGAGGCCTTCTAGTCCAACCCCCTGCCCAGGCAGGAAACCCTACACCATCTCAGTCAGATGGTTATCCAACATTTTCTTAAAAACTTCCAGTGTTGGAGCATCCACAACTTCTGGTGGCAGGCTGTTCCACTGGTTAATTGTTCTCACTGTTGGGAAATTTCTTCTTAATTCCAGGTTGCTTCTCTCCTTGATGAGTTTCCACCCATTGCTTCTTCTGCCTTCAGAGAATAGGTTTAGGTCTTCTTTTGGAGAATAGGTGGACCCCCTCCTCTTCTTTGGGGCAGCCCCTCAGATATTGGAAGATGCTATCATGTCTCCCCTAGTCCTTCTTTTCAGACCTACCTAATTCCATTTTTTTAAAGCAGCTTTGGGACAACCATGACCTGGATGATTGGGAATCTCCATAAACAGAGTATAACAGAGTAGCAGATTTGGAAGGGACCATGGAGGTCTTCTACTCCAACCCCCTGCTCAAGTAGGAAACTCTATACCATTCCAGACAAATGGATGTCCAATCTCTTCTTAAAAGCTTACAGTGATGGAGCACCCACAACTTCTGGTGGCAAGCTGTTCCACTGATTAATTGTTCTCACTGTCAGAAAATTTCTCTTTAGTTCTAGGTTGATTCTCTCTCCTTGATTAGTTTCCATTCATTGCTTCTTGTTCTACCCTCAGGTGCTTTGGAGAACAGCCCGACTCCCTCTTCTTTGTGGCAGCCTCTGAGATATTGGAACACAGCTATCATGTCTCCCCCAGTCCTTCTTTTCATTAAACTAGACATACTGAGTTCCTGCAACTGTTCTTCATATGTTTTAGCCTCCAGTCCCCTAATCATCTTTGTTGCTCTTCTCTGCACTCTTTCTAGAGTCTCAACATCTTTTTTATATTGTGGTGACCAAAACTGGATTGAGTATCCTAGCATTACAACTCATTAAAGAAAGCATTTTTTGACCCTCTCCAGCTAAAGGGTGAAATGCTGTTGGTTCGGACCGGTTCGGCCAAACTGGTAGCGATGGCAGCGCAAAGCTCCACCCACCCACCCGGTCATATAATCCAGGCCTAACTATTATCCAGGCCTAAATATAATCCAGGCCTATCCAGGTGTGACTCCAGCCCCCAACCTGGCCCCATGCCTGAAAGTGACTCTGAGAGTGAGGGAGAAGGGCCTGTAAGGCTTACCTCGGGAGCATCGATTCCTTTGGCCCGGCTCCAGGAGCCAGAACCAGGCCAGTCGGAGGACGTAATGAGGCCGTCATCCCCTGATTCCTCCCTTCCCCAGGCTACGCCTTCAGACCCAGCTGATAATAATAATCAAGCTTGGCTTGACCCATGCTTCAGAAGATTAGAGAGGCAGCGTCATCAAAGGGAGCCCCACCCCACAGGATATATAAGGAGCTTTGGGACTGCTCTCGCTCCACGGGAAGCAAAAGTTTAGCTGATCCATTTCAAAAAGAGCTGAAAGTCTTGCTACGTGAGTCATTTGTTTGAACTTTGGCTGCGATTTCTCTGCCAGGACTCATAAGAGCCGTGAATCCACTGGCTGAAGGCCAGCTCCTGGGTCTGAAGTGGGGAAGGAGACAGAACACCAGGCCTAAATATAAGCGGACTATCATAAATGGTCAACTATTCCCTTTTGGGGAGTTCCCACCCCATGTAACCACCGTCCCCCAAGATAAATATCAGGTCAAAAGAGGGAAGTTAAGAGAACAGATCCGTTTCTGGGTTCACACAACATACTCGGCTGGGTCAGCGAAGACTGAAGGGGTGCACAGAGGTAGTCCTCGAATTACGACCGCAATTGAGCCCCCAAATTTCTGTTGCCAAGTGAGACGTTTTGTTACGGGACTTTCGCCCCATTTTACGACCTTTCTTGCCACAGTTGTGAATCACTGCACTTATCCCTTCCGACTCTGTTGTTGCGCTACAAAACGTATCTGAAATAGTATAGGTTCCCCTGCTTGAGCAGGGGGCTGGACTAGAAGACCTCCAAGGTCCCTTGCAGCTCATTCATTCCAAAGGAATCCTAAAGGAAGTCATCTTCTAAAGCAGAGGTCTTCAAACTTGGCAGCTCCCAGAATTGTTGAAGTCCACAAGTCTTAAAGCTGCCAAGTTTGAAGACCTCTGTTCTAAAGGAACGATAGTTTCATCATCATTTATTCCTTGGTGAGAAAAACAATGTTATACACAAGGGATTGCATTCATCCCATTACACAAGGGATTGATACACATTGCATTCAATTTTGGTTGCCACGATGTAAAAAAAATGCTGGGACTCTAGAAAGAGTGCAGAGAAGAGCAACCAAGATGATTAGGGGACTGGAGGCTAAAACATAACATAACATAACATAACATAACATCAGAGTTGGAAGGGACCTTGGAGGCCTTCTAGTCCAACCCCCTGCCCAGGCAGGAAACCCTACACCACTTCAGACAAATGGTTATCCAACCTCTTCTTAAAAACTTCCAGTGTTGGAGCATTTACAACTTCTGGAGGCAAGTTGTTCCACTTATTGATTGTTCTAACTGTCAGGAAATTTCTCCTTAGTTCTAAGTTGCTTCTTTCTTTGATCAGTTTCCACCCATTGCTTCTTGTTCTACCCTCAGATGCTTTGGAGAACAGCCCGACTCCCTCTTCTTTGGGGCAGCCCCTGAGATATTGGAACACAGCTATCATGTCTCCCCTAGTCCTTCTTTTTGTTAAACTAGACATACCCAGTTCCTGCAACCGTTCTTCATATGTTTTATCCTCCAGTCCCCTAATCATCTTTGTTGCTCTTCTCTGCACTCTTTCTAGAGTCTCAACATCTTTTTTACATCGTGGCGACTAAAACTGGATGCAATATTCCAAGTGTGGCCTTACCAAGGCATTATAAAGTAGTACTAACACTTCCACATATGAAGAACGGTTGCAGGAACTGGGTATGTTTAGTTTAATAAAAAGAAGGACTAGGGGAGACATGATAGCAATGTTCCAATATCTCGGGGTTGCCCCAAAGAAGAGGGAGTCGGGCTGTTCTCCAAAGCACCTGAGGGTAGAACAAGAAGCAATGGGTGGAAACTAATCAAGGAGAGAAGCAACTTAGAACTAAGGAGAAATTTCCTGACAATTAGAACAATTAATAAGTGGAACGACTTGCCTGCAGAAGTTGTGAATGCTCCAACACTGGAAATTTTTAAGAAAATGTTGGATAACCATCTGTCTGAGATAGTGTAGGGTTTCCTGCCTGGGCAGGGGGTTGGACTAGAAGGCCTCCAAGGTCCCTTCCAACTCTGTTATTATGTTATGTTATGTTATGTTATGTTATGTTATGTTATGTTATGTTATGTTATGTTATGTTATGTTATGTTATGTTATGTTATGTTATGTTATGTTATGTTATGTTATGTTATGTTATGTTATGTTATGTTATGTTAAAGGGCAGAAAGGTATGTAGAAATTGGTGTCCACAGTACTTCCACCGTGGCCAACAGCCGGAGTGGATCACCGGATTACCCAGTTGGAGCCCCCCAACTGAAAGAGCGCCCAAGACCCCCGGATGGTGTAGGGATATGCGTGTCTCTGCAGTTGAATTCAATTGATTTGTTGGTAGGATTTTGTTTTGAGTTGCGAACAAAAAACAAACAAACCCAGGATTGGCACAAAAATGCACCCGCAAAGGGAATCATCTAATGGTGCCCTCCAGGAAGATCTTTGCTTCAAGAGACAGAGCAAGAGGGTTGGGCATTTACCACCCTGAGTTCTTTTGAGTTTGTGTCAAAATTAAATGCTGCATCAACTGGGGTGTTGCAAATGACCCCTTCTTTTATCTGTATCATGAAAGGGGGGGAGAGGGAGAAGGAAGTAAAGAAAAAGGAAGGAAGGAAGGCAAGAAAGAAAGAAAGAAAGAAAGAAAGAAAGAAGAAAGGAAGGAAGGGAGGGAGGAAGGGAGGGAGGGAAGAGGAAAGGAAGGCAAGAAATAGAAAAAAAGGAAAGATGGAAGGAAGAAGGAAAGAAAAAGGAAAAGAAAGACATAGAAAGTCAGACAGAGAGAAAAAGACAGACTGACAAGAGAGAGCAAAAGAAAGAAAGGAGAAAGAAAGACAGGAAGGAAGGAAGGAAGGAAGGAAGGAAGGAAAAGAAAGAAAGAGGAAGAATGAATGAAAGGAAGGCAAGAAAAAGAAAGAAAGAGAAAGAAAGATGGGAAGGAAGGAAGGAAGAGAAAGAAAGAGGAAGAATGAATGAAAGGAAGTCAAGAAAAAAAGAAGGAAGGAAGGAAGAAAGGAAATAGAGGAGGGAAAGAAAAAGGAAGGAAGAAAGGCAAAAAATAGAAAAAAGAAAGAAGGAAGGAAGAAAAAGAAAAAAGAAAGATGAAGAATGAATGAAAGGAAGGCAAGAAAGAGAAAGGAAGTCAAGAAAAAAAGAAGGAAGGAAGGAAGAAAATACAGGAGGGAAGGAAGGAAGGCAAGAAATAGAAAAAGAAAGAAGGAAGGAAGGAAGAAAAGAAAGAAAAGGAAGAAATAGAAAGTCAGACAGAGAGAAAAGACAGACTGACTGACAAGAGAGAGCGAAAGAAAGAAAGAGAAAGAAAGACAGGAAGGAAGGAAGAAAAAGAAAGAAAGAGGAAGAATGAATGAAAAGAAGGCAAGAAAAAGAAGGAAGGAAGGAAAGAAAGAAAGAAAGAAAGAGAAAGAAGGAAGGAAGAAGGAAGGAAAGGCAGGAGGAAGGGAGGGAGGAAGGAAGGCAAGAAAGAAAAAAGGAAAGAATAGAATAGAATAGAATTTTTATTGGCCAAGTGTGATTGGACACACAAGGAATTTGTCTTGGTGCATATGCTCTCAGTGTACATAAAAGAAAAGATACGTTCAGAATAGAATAGAATAGAATAGAATAGAATAGAATAGAATAGAATAGAATAGAATTTTATTGGCCAAGTGTGATTGGACACACAAGGAATTTGTCTTGGTGCATATGCTCTCAGTGTACATAAAAGAAAAGATACGTTCAGAATAGAATAGAATAGAATAGAATAGAATAGAATAGAATAGAATAGAATAGAATAGAATTTTATTGGCCAAGTGTGATTGGACACACAAGGAATTTGTCTTGGTGCATACGCTCTCAGTGTACATAAAAGAAAAGATACGTTCATCAAGGTACAACATTTACAACACAATTGATGGTCAATATATCAATATAAATCATAAGGATTGCCAGCAACAAAGTTACAGTCATAAGTGGAAAGGAAGGAAAGAAGGAAGGAAGAAGGAAAGAAAAAAGAAAAGGAAGACATAGAAAGTCAGACAGAGAGAAAAAGAGAGACCGACGAGAGAGAGCAAAAGAAAGAAAGAAAGAACAGAGAAAGAAAGACAGGAAAGAAGGAAGGCAAGAAAGAGAAAGACAGGAAGGAAGAAGAAAAAAAAGAAAGGGGAAGAATGAATGAAAGGAAGGCTAGAAAGAGAAAGAAAGAAAGAAAGAAAGAAAGGGAAAAAGACACAGATAAGAAAGAAAGAACAAATGAAAGGAAGGAAGGAAAATAATGGATAAATGAATGGATGGATGAGTGGATGGGTAGAGTAGGTAGGTAGGAAGGAAGGAATACAATTGATGGATGGATGGATGGATGGATGGATGGATAGGGGAGGGAGGGAGGGAGTTGTGGTGAGACTTTGATTGTCTCCCCTTCTTCTTCTCTTGTGCATCAAGGGAAGTTGTTGGTGGTCATTAGACTCAGTTTGAAGACATTTAAAGGCCCCCGAAATGCTATTCTGAGCGCCAAGGTCTCAGGTGGCCTGAATGCCTCACAAACGAGACATTCCCAGGTTTCGATCTCACCTCCGGTTGAACTCACACAACCGATTTAGTTAGCTCACCGCCTTGAGGCTCGGCTTCATTACCCCTAATGAGTTAATTAATAAAAACGGGGAGAGAGAGAATGTGCAGCTCTGCGTTGCGTCTTGTAAAAAATACAACGCACGCACAAACACCCACGCAGACGTGCGGCCACGTCGAGATTTCGCTGGTGTTTCTCAGGACACGCAAACTCAGCAGCCTCCTTACTTGGCCACAGAAATTGTGGTCCCAGCCGTGGTTGTACCTGCACAACAGCATTCCGCCACCTTAGAAGCCCTTGCAAAGGATCCTGGGGGTTGTAGTTCGCCACGATTAGCCTTTACAGGTAGTCCTTGGTTTACGACCGCAATTTATTTTGCCAAGTGAGAAAAGCATTGTTAGCTTCGTCCCGTTTGAGGACTTTTCTAGTTACTTCAGTGAAGCACTGCGGTTGTTAAATTATGTGATTAAAATCCGGACGCTTGGAGACACTCATATTTATGACGGGATCACATTGCACGATCCCCTTTTGCGACCTTCTGACAAGCAAAGTCAAGGGGGAAGCCGGGTTCACTGAACAACCGTGTGAACTAACTTAACAACTGCAGCGATTCACTGACGTAACGAGAACAGTCGCAAAATGGGACAGAACGCACAACAATTTTCTCACTTAGCAACATAAATTTTGGCCTCGGTGGTGGTCGTAAGTCGAGGACCACCTGTAAAGGCTAATCTTGGCATGTTGCATCTCTTGGTATCTTGCAACAGACGTAAGCCTTAAAAAAACAAGTCATAACTCCCTTTTTTCAGGGCTTCTGAAACTTCGAATCGTCACTAAGTGAACCGTTGTAAGTCGAGGACTACCTGTAATTTCTACAGAGTGGTGGTAGGTCACTCCATGGATACTCCCCAGAATCCCTTAGGGAGGCCGCAAGGGCCATACAAAGACAGTATATGTTCTGTCCCCCTCGCCTCAGTCCGAACGATGACTTAATTAGCCGGCACTATCAGCTCTGGCAGCAAACTAGCAAGCATCTGCCAAGTGTCTCTGTTATCTCTCTTGATGCCGATGAGTCAACCAGGAACAAACAGTACTTCAGCTCTAGTTAAGCAGTTCATTTGCTTGCTACGAAGGAGTATAGCAGCCCTTGCTGCTTTTATATCCTGTGGGGTGTGGCTCCATGACTCAGCACTTCCTAGGCCTGCCCCACCCCTGCTTCTGTTGTTCCCTCCTCTCCTGCCTACGAAACCTAGGGTCCAGCCAGGCCTGATTGCCATCAGCTGGGTCTGCAGGTGTGGCCGGGGTGGGGTGGGAAGAGTCAGGGGATGGAGGCCTCGTTATCTCTTCCACCTGGCCTGTTTCTGGCTCCTGGAGCTGAGCCAGGGAAGCCGGTGCTCCCGAGGTAAGTCCTGATGGCCCTTCCCCCTCACTGTCCAAGTCACTTTCTGGCAGGAGGCCCGGCTTGGGGGGGGGGGGCCAGACACAACAGTATAACAAGAGTTGGAAGGGACATTGAAGGTCTTCTACTCCAACCCCCTGCCCAAGCACGAGACCCCCTAGCATGCTGGACAAATGGTTGTCCAGTCTCTTCTTCAAAACCTTGAGTGTCGGAGCATCCACAGCTTCTGGAGGCCAGCTGTTCCACTGGCTAATTGTTCTAACTGTCAGGAAATTTCTCCTTATTTCTAGATTGCTTCTCTCTCCTTGATGGGGCAGATGTTATCATGTCCCCCCTAGTCCTTCCCTTCACTAGGCTAAACATGGCTAGTTCCCTTAGCAGCAGTTTATGGTACACACAACGACTGCCGTATCTTAACAGCCACATCCACCCGGTTCCCTTGCATTTTACGAGGTGTCCTGTGGATATGAAAAAATGCAATTTCTTCTAAGTGTAGATGAAGCTATAAAGCGGATTAAATAACCCTCTGTGACAGCTCTTCAAATATTGGAAGACTGCGATCGTGTCTTCCCTGGTCCTTCTCTTCATTAGACTAGACATACACAATTCCAGCAACCGTTCTTCATATGTTTTAGTCTCCAGTCCAGTGGTGGGTTTCAAATTTTTTTACTACCGGTTCTGTGGGTGTGGCATGGCTTGGTGGGCGTGGCAGGAGAAGGATACTGTAAAATCTCCATTCCCACCCGACTCCAGGGGTAAAGGTAAAGGTAAAGGTTCCCCTCGCACATACGTGCTAGTCGTTCCCGACTCTAGGGGGCGGTGCTCATCTCCGTTTCAAAGCCGAAGAGCCAGCACTGTCCAAAGACGTCTCCGTGGTCATGTGGCCAGCATGACTCAATGCCAAAGGCGCACGGAACGCTGTTACCTTCCCACCAAAGGTGGTCCCTATTTTTCTACTTGCATTTTTACGTGCTTTCAAAACTGCTAGGTTGGCAGAAGCTGGGACAAGTCACGGGAGCTCACCCCGTTACACGGCAGCACTAGGGATTCGAACCGCTGAGCTGCCGACCTTTCGATTGACAAGCTCAACGTCCTAGCCCCTGAGCCACCGCGTCCCCTTCTTCCAGGGGTAGGTTACAGCAAAATCCCCATTTCCTCCCGATCAGCTGGGACTCGGGAGGCAGAGAATAGATGGGGGGGGCAGGGCCAGTCAGAATTTTTACTACCGGTTCTCCGAACTACTCAAAATTTCTGCTACCGGTTCTCCAGAACCGGTCAGAACCTGCTGAAACCCACCCCTGCTCCAGTCCCCTAATCCTCTTTGTTGCTCTTCTCTGCACTCTTTCTAGAGTCTCCGCATCTTTTTTCACATGGTGGTGACCAAAATTGGATGCAATATTCCAAGTGTGGCCTTACCAAAGCATTATAAAGTGGTATTAACACTTCACGTGTTCTTGACTTAGGACCCCTTTTCGCACTTCCGACCTTTGTGACAGCCCCATGATCATCTAACTCAGATGCTTGGCCACTGGCTCATACTTACGACGGTTGCAGTGTCCCAGGGTCACGTGATCCCCTGTGGCGACCTTCTGACAAGCAAAGTCCATGGGGACGCCAGACTCAGTTCCGTGTGAATAGCTTAACCGCTGCAGTGATTCGCTTAACGACTGTGGCAAGCAAGGTGGTAAAATGGGGCAAACTCACTTAGCAAATGTCTTACCTAACAATATGAATTTTTGGATGAATTGTGGCCGTAAGTCTACCTGTGTCATACTTGCCCATTGTTTTTTCTTGCCTAAATGTAGAATCTTACTTTCCCCCCCCCACCCATTCAGGGGTGATATTGTGACCCAGGCCCAAGTAGGTAGTAATAAACTTAGTCCGTGGAAAAACAAACCTTATTTGAACAGCTGAGAATTACTTCATTCCCAGCGTCGTTCAACTCAAAGTAAAACAAATTCCTCCCAACACAAATTCCTCAGTTATCTCACAAACCTTGGTTCAATTAGGCAAACTGCCAAAGGCCCTTCCTGGCAAACGTCCAGAAGCCACAAAAACAAAGACATAGACGAAGCAGAAGACGAAGCAGAAGAGACAGCTACAACATTGTTTTCTGGCACAGCTGAAACACTGGTGCTGGTCTGTTTTAAGCCTTATGGGAGGGGCCAATCATCTCCTGGCCTTACTCCTGAGTCGTCCTCTTTGCTTGAGCTGCTCTTGCCTTCTGGCAGCTCTTCTCATGCGTGCATTAGGAACAGGCTCCTCCTGTTCCTTTGCTTCACTACTGTCAGTCTCTGGAGGTTCCGGAGTCCGCACCTCACTTCCCGATGGCCTTGACCTCACCTCAGCCTCATCGCTGTCCGACTCCGTTGCCAGCTCCGTAGGCTGCTGGCAGACCACAACAGGTGAAATGCTCCCGGTTCAGACCGGATCGCATGATCCGGTAGCGATTGTTGCCGCTGATTCGGCGATCTAGTAGCGATGGTGGAGCAAAGCTCCGCCTACCCACCCGGGTGTCATTACTTCCTGCTTTTAAC